>NW_010973023.1:4824217-4894519 GCF_000737465.1 Haliaeetus leucocephalus | reverse complement strand
GTGGCGCGGGGGGGGGGGGGGGTATGTGTGTGCATGCCAGGGTGAGAATTGCATGGGTGCAGGTGTGTGTGTGCACGCGTGCAGGGGTGAGGGGGGGTGCTGCACTGAGGCAGGTGCATGTGTGTACTCGTGTATGAGTGTGTGTGGGGCTGGGGATGTGCCCCACGGGTGGGTGTGGGTGGCAGTGGGTGCCGGGAGCACCCTTCAGGAGGGCTCCCCACTCTTGCCCTTCAGGCTGGCTGCTGCTCACTGGCCAAAAATAACTGCGTTGCAAGAGGTGTTGGGTGTTTTGGGGGGAGAGCAACGCCACGGAGGGGTAGTGGTGATAGGAGCAAAGGTTTTACCAAGGCGGGGAGTATCTGGGGGAGTTTTGCTCCCGTAGTGTTGTCTATGGCCATGGGATGAGTCGCCTCTTGGTGAGCGCTGCCGCTTTGTTTTCTGCCAGCGTGTCCTTCAGCTCTGTCACAGCCGACCCACGGCTGCCCGGCCTGGTCGTGCACTGCTCTGCACGCCCCATCTTGTCCCACCGGGCGGTGAGGAGGGGTGGGCTGCGGTGGTTTTCGGAGCCTTTCCCCTGGTAAAACTGGAAGCTGAAGTTGTGTAGGAGCACCTGTGGTGTAATTAGTATTACATCGCAGTTATTCCAGGAGACGTCTTTAGTTTCACAAGAGTAGCTGTCATAGCCATCTTGGATGAGCTCTGTACAATAAAGTGATTTGTGTGGAGCTTTGTGTTACTGGCATGGTGCGCAGCACCTTTACTAGCTCCTGGTGTAAAATATTTTTTAGGTATCTCTAAAAATTCTGGCCTGGGATTTGTTTTCAAGCCTTTAGTTCCTATAAAACTGAGTGATGTTGAAGAAACATCTAGTTAGTGGTAAGTACTATGTGGTCTGTGTGAACTATAGGGCATTATAACACCACTCTAAACTGTTAGTTTAATATGCAAAGATAATGCTTACAAAAGGAAAAAAAGAGAAAAACATCAGTGAGAATAACATTGTCTTAAGGAATGATCCAAAACACATTTAGAGAGAGGAGTGGTATTTGTTAGCACAGCTCCTATGTAAGCTCAGCGTGACCTTCTGCATTGCTGTATGTGACTAAAATATGCATCGAGAGCTGCATAGAGTCCCTCCGTGGATGTGAACGACTACCTCTCTGTGCATCATAGAAAACAGTTTACATCACTAAGGCAAAGGCTACCTGTTGTTATTTGCAAGTGACCTTGATAACAGTATAGCTGGCTGGAATGGAGCAACAGCAGTGACATTCAGCTTTTGTAGATTAAAGTTTTCCTGTGACAGTGACTAATGTCTTCACTTTAAAAATCGGGTTCATTGTATGTTTTTATAGTTGGTCATAGTATCATGCTGTCACCAAGATTTAATAATAGCAATTATGAGTACAGAAGTACTCATTGAAGGGGTGAAAACGATTGTGCCATCATTCCGAATCTCTGCCTGTTGAACTGCCCGTAAGCGCAGCCATCCCTCATTTTGGCTAAGGAAGATGTTTATGTCTTAACACTTGACAGATCTGCTTCAGAAGCAGGGACGTTGGCTTCAATTGACTGAAAAATTAGTAGCCTTTAAAATGCAGCTTGCCGTGAATGCTTGTGTAGCTGGTACCAGGGAGGGCAGCCTGGAAGAGTATCATCAGAAGAGTGATGTAGTTACTAACTCTTGTGAACTTTGGGCAGTCTGTTTATTTGGATTTTTTTTTAAGGTCTTCATGTGCAGGTGACTTCAACAGAGTTTTATCTATAGTTATCTGTGATCTTAACTGGTGAGTTTTAGGCTGAGGTCCCGTCTGATGGAGGGCATCTATATTTAGTATGATCCAAAACCTGTCAACTTTGAAAGATCTCACTTCTGTGAAGATTTAAATTCATGCCAAATACTTCCAGGACTTCTCTGGGATTACATACAGTATGCAAAATGAGCCAATGCATAAGCTTTTGTGAGACCAGTGATGAAGTCTGCATATGTGTACTCAAGCTGGGTTTGACTGTATTGTTTCTTAAAGTCATCAAAATAGAAAGCTGAAGTACAAAGTTGATTGCGTTTTGCAGGAAGCAACTTGTCCGAGCTTGCAAATTTTGCAAGTAAAATGTGCCTGTTTAAGTTTTTGAGACACAAGTATGAATTTGTAGATACGTACCTTTTAAGCCTGAATGGGCATTAAATTTCTGCGCAGCAGGGGGAAATGGACTACTACTGTTTTTCACAGCTGTGCGATGTTCCTCAGTTGGGCAAAAGCATGTACAACCATCCTATAAATTGACTTGTTGCTTGTGAGCCCAGCGCTGTCCCCTAATAAGTATGCTTGCCACTCCCATTGACTACTAGGAGTTGCATGAGGGTGTCTCTGGGTGGAATTGCAGTTTCTGTATGTGCTGATATTGTTAAGGATTTGAGACGCAATTAATCAGCTAAAACTTACTACAGTGATTTTTTCTTTCTCTTTTTTTTTTTCCTGTATCCATACACTTAATCCAGATAATTAATCACCACATGGCAAAAAAACAGAAAAAAACAAAAAGTCACATTTATTTGATTAGATATCTGCAATATAAATATTTGAACCTTGGAGCAACATTGCTTTTTCAAAGCAGACATCTTACATGCTGCAAATGTTTATACACTTCAGTGCTAGGATAAAGCTGTTCTGACTCAGTCACTGAAGGCAAAATTCTGTTTTTCAGTTACCCAGTGTAACTGCATGGTAACTCTCTGGGCGTCATCAGTACAATACGTGGGAGTTACAAAGAACTTAACAAATAGCAATATTTCTTGATTGTCACTTCTATGTTAAAAGTAAATGAGACTTTCTGTCCTTCTCCAGCAGGAGTGATTCTAG
Organism: Haliaeetus leucocephalus; assembly: GCF_000737465.1. NCBI lineage: Eukaryota > Metazoa > Chordata > Aves > Accipitriformes > Accipitridae > Haliaeetus > Haliaeetus leucocephalus. Next base: position 4,891,658 of record NW_010973023.1, on the reverse strand, counting down.
TAAATATTATGTTAGTGAGCGTGCATTAAAACGTGCTAGTGGATTATGGTCCAGGTAGTTAACATTGCCGTGGCTTTCATTAGGATGATGACTTCATTCCAAATGTTTACGTTTATTACCTAACTGTTAGTCAGCAAATGTTCAGTCTCTTGATCTGCTGAACCTGCTTTGCTATTTGAAGCCAATGAGCTCTGGTTTTTTGATGCGATGATTACTCAATGTCGGTTATTCGTTTTTTGATGTTGTTTACATCTTGGTTATCTGCAGAGGCCCATCAGCGTTGTTAACACACTTCATGTTAGCAGTTTCTCCTTGCGTTCCTGAAACTGTTATTACGGCAACAGCTCTTATGCAAACGGACTCCAGGCATTAAGCATATGTTCTGAGATTAAATTAGTGCGCGGATGGACAATACTTGCATCTCTTAAGTTGCTGCCAAACTATTTATTGCCTAATAAGTTCTAGCAGGTATTTTATAGCAGCGGCACTGGGCTGCTGCAAGATAATTTGTTTGTTTGCCGCTCCTGAGTTGTGAGCTAACACTGCAAATAGTGCCTGTTGCAGGGACACTGGGACAGTGGCTGTTTACATGGTGACAGAGTCAGGTGTTAGTGAAGACACTGGTCTAAACTGTTTTAAGTCTTATGTCGCAGAGGAACAGAGGGTTTTTACTCTGGATTCAAAACCACTTATGTTCTGATGGCCACTTAAAATCCATTTTTGCTAACCTTTCGTTAAAGTGATTCCATAAGGAAAAGAATTTAGTTCGTATCAGCAGGATATTGCGTAGCTTAAGACTTGTTCAATGAAACCCACGTTTCATTACGGGCTGTTACAGAAGCCAAAGGCCAGGCGTTGCTGTTGTACAGTCATCATAAACCCACGGTAACTTTAGTAGAGTGACTCTGAATTTACAGGGCTGTGTGTGGGGATGAATTTAGCACACAGCACTTAGCTCCTAATTAAAGCTTATAGTATTACATCCGTAATCAGGGCACTCTTAGAATCTCTAAGAAATTACTTTTTTCTTTGTCTACTCTTCTCCCTTTTCTTTCTCGCCATCTCGCTGCATGGCGTTGGGAGCTTGCTTCTCTGTGTTGGGGCCGTCATATTTACGTCCCAAAGGAAATGTTTTCCAGCAGCGTACTGCAAATTGCAAAGTAGAATAATTTTGTGGCTCCCCAAATCTTTAAGGCCAGTTTCTAAAACGATCTAGCTTTTAATCTTCTTTTCAAAGTAAAACAGAAACTACAAAGCATATATAATTACAATTTGTAGCTATTTTTAGACTTCTGACATGTTTCACTTATAGTATAATGATAAAAACAAATACTCGGCACAGAGGCTAGACAGACAATTTTCAAACCAACACCATCCACTCCAGCTACCCTGTGTGTATTTCATACATGTTTGCTTTGGTCCTTTTTTTTTTTTTTTCTTTTTGGTTGGGAGCGTACCAAAACTGTGTTTCAGTACATGACTAGGGGGGGTGCAGAGAAAACGAGAGCTCAGTCTATCGGGCAGGTCCTGTTGGGAGTGTTTGCTGAAAATCGGATCATATGTCATTGAGTTTTAACGTATTGCACACACACAGCCGCATGCTTGGCTTTTGTGGCAGGTAAAATGAAGGAAGAACGGTGAGTTGGCTTGTCACTATTTTTGCACTGCATGGAAATGCTCATGTTGTCTTATTACAGGGGTAAAGCTGACTTTAATAGTAATTTTTCCCCGTCTTTTTTAAAAAGATGGTGAGCAGTGAAGTGGCATTAGTTCTCAGTAAAGAGAGAGAGAGTGGTGGAAATCGAGGTGTGTTAGTCACAATTGTAGCCTCGTTTTAAAATAATCATGTTTGTTTATTTAAAAATAGATTTGGGAAAGAAATTAGCCATGTTCTTTGTTTTTAAAAGGGTAACGTGTGTGCACTCACCATATGGTAGCATTTAACCCATATTGTATGAGCTGACAACAAGTCACATTTATGCTCTGATTTATTTTAGTGTTTCAGAATGTTCTTTTTCTGAAATCTAGTACAATAAATGATGCATTTAGGATTGTGCAATGTAACTGTGTCTTTAGCTGTTTTGCCTCATTGTTATAATGATACCAGGTTCATGAGTAAGCAAATTTCCCCCCCCCCTTCTGAAATAATTTCCGTAAGAAATAGCCAGGCTCTGAATGTTGAAATGATTTGCAGGAAGAGTTATGAACAATAGCCAGTGACACAGTGTGTTGTAAAAGGATCGCGGGGCGAGGTGTTACGGTCTCTGCTGGCTGAAACTAGAGCTGCTCCTTTGATGGTTGAGGATGTGCTTGGAAAGAGTTCCCCCCCCCCCCCCCGCCATGCTCCAGTCGTTGCACAGAGGTTGCTTAGTTGTCTGTTTTAATGGATGCATTCTGGCTTCCCGTGTGGTAGACTGTGAGGCACCTATATTGGTGAGCTGGTACCAGTATTGGCAGCCAAGTATGATAAAACCATGAATAGGGCGGCTTAAGGATTGACTTAAACTATGCAATTAGGGAAATAAGGTCTCTTATTTTCCCTTTGGATTTGGAGCCTCTGGGAGTTGTATTTTTAGGCTTGCTTTCCCCTGTGCCCTCCTAGCTATCCATATCTGCAGGGTTTCAGGGGACAGGGCTCTCCTTGGAAGTCCCAAGGCGTGCAGTAAATAGGAGTTAGCCCCATACCGTGCGTCGGGTGAGAACTTCCAAAAGTCAGTGGCATTCCTTGGTGAGGTACCAGTTGCTCACCATCTGTCTCTTAAAGTCATTTCTTTTAACCTTGGAATAAAAAAAATATTTCAACAAGGTTATTCATGTGTTTGTGTGAAGTGCCTATAAGCGTACCGAAAAACTGCTAAGCTTCTAATTTCAACGTGGTGTTTGAATACTAATGTATACCAATTAGGAATGGCTGACATTGTAATTTATAGAAGTTGAAAGGAGCATTAAACATCACCCTTCCAACACTAAATACAGCTTTTCCTCCTGTGTGTAGCTGCTTACATGAAACCAAGGGTCTACTTTGCAGATTGTTGTGCTAGCACATTGATACATCCTTGGATAAACTACCAGTCTTGTGGGTTATCACATCAGCCCCTTTGCAACATATTGTGTATAACTATACCTTTAGCTGATTAACACAATACTTTCTTGGTATTTGTTTTCAATGACTCCATGAATGCTTATTTTTAGAGAAGTGTTTTCATCACTGCTGAGAAAAGCTGTACAAAATCTATAAATACTTACTTTAATTAGATTTGCTCTGTTTGTCTCTGTCTTTTTTTCTTTCCCCCCAGATAAATTTTACCTCTGTAATGAATGCTGTGATCTTCGATGCATAATTTATATTGACATTAATAATGATACTTGGAGAATGTTTTAGTGCCAGTTTGGGAAAATGTGACAATTTATGTCGATAACCCCAATCCCATTAAATTTGGACAGATTTTAGTAGAGAGAGCTCTGTCTATCGGTCGTACGATGAAATAACCCACTTCTTCTGGTTGTGGCAAGCATATTGGAGAGTTCATCTTATCATGAATGGTACTTACCAGGTGTCAAGTGACATGCCAGACACACAGCTTTGCTTCTGAATGACTCCTTCCAATTAGAAAGTAATGGCTTTAACGGGATCAACTGAGTAATCGGAGTCTCCCAGTTCTCCAGTGCCAGGAGGTGTATATTTGCAAATGTTATTTATTTATCTGCTCTTTAATGAGTTGTGAATTTGTTGGTAACTTTGGGTAAATTTAGGGACGGGGGAATAGTATGTGGAAATTGTGGGATTAATGGTTTAGCAGTTGGGATTAAAAATAGTCACAGCAAATTACCCTGTTGATACTGAAGCCAGAATCTGTTAATGGGGTTAAAAGAAGATTGGTTTATCAGTCATTTATTTTCTAGGTTGATTAGGGATTATAGGTTGCCATGTATTTGTGTTATAAAAGTAAGCAGTGCAAAAGGCGAGGATTGCTAATATTTCGCTTTAAAGTTTCATGCACTTAAAAGGAGGGTGTCTGGAGCTCAAGAGTATCTTCTGGACTGTGGGCAGCCTTTCCCCCCAGATTTTGATGCTTTGAAGTGGATGTCTAAGGAGCCTGGGTATTGTAAAGGGGTGGCTTGGCTTGTTAAAAGTCTGAAAAGCAGAGCGAAAGCTGTAAGGTAATCTGTGAAATTTGTGCAGGCCGCTAAGCACGGAATTTTAAATGCCTGTTACTGAGTTGTCTGCTGTTACGTCTCCTACTGTTTCAGTGCAGAACCTAGGGCAGTTCTAGTCACGATGATGTGTATGATGTGCAGTCTGTGCAGTAGACGGATGACTTCTGTGTGTCCTGATCTAACCTGCAAACCAACTGTCTTCGTGTGTACCCCTGCATAACAAAGTCTGTTAACTGCCACCTGTATATTGCAGGCCACGCGTTCGTCTCTGAGCTAGGCACAGAACTGCAAACAAGGGCGTCCCCTCTGAGTCTTCATAAAAAGATGAGAGCCACGATGGAGTCGTTTAGATATTACTCTTATCTTCTGCTATCTAGCTCAGGAGACGCTGTGGCTTTCACAGTCTTCGCTACCTTGTTCTGGTGCACAGCTTGAGATAACCTAGTGACATTTATTGGCTTTTCAGTACTTGCCAAGTGAAATGCAATGAAATGGCAGGTGAAGATTTCTGCAACGTTTTAGCTAGATTTGGAGCACTGGAGAAGATTGGTGGAGAGACTCATAACTGTTTTCCCTTCCTTGGCTCTGACAGAAAATAAAGGGGAGAACATGAAGTTTAAGAAGAGAAATGCTGACCTGGTTTGAAGGAGAAACGCAATATATTAGCTAAAGAGGAATCTGCTGGGGACTGGCCAGTCTGGCAAGCTGAGGAAATGGAAGGAAATGGGGTCCTTGAAGTGTAAGGAATCAGGCTAATTCCTTACCCTTCTAAACCTTAAGTCCTCTTCCCCCCTTGCAAAAAGCTTGTCCAAACCTCCTGCAGGCTGTGGTACTGGAGTCCAGGGGTCAAGGCTTGTATCACCAGGCTGGAGAGGAGGACAGATGGTTATCCCCTTAACGTGGCTCATCTGTGCGTGAGTTTTGTGCTCCCAGAAGATGAGAGAGAGAGTGTAGTGGACATAGTGAAGGATGAGCAGCCCTGGGCAGTGGCAGGATCAAGAAGTTTGAAGTTTGGTTCGAGTCCTTTCTCTTGCAAGTCATTATGCAGACCAGCGCAGGTTACTCTTCAGTGTGTAGGGACCCTTCAGTGGTCCTGCTGGCTCAGCAGGGTCGGGAACACTGCCCTCCGAGTTGGTGCTTCCTCTGCACAGGAAAAAAAATAACTCCAAACCATCACTCAGGAATCTCTGTCCTCTGTTGTCCTGATGGAATAGGACGCACTCTCTCTTAAACTAAACTCTCTTCAACATTTAAGAAAAAGGACAAGATGTTCAGAAGTGTGAGTCTGACAGCTAAGAAGATGCTAGACTTGAAACAGATTTTTGTTGTTCTTACAAACCCAGTTTATTCTGCTTTGTTCAGTGTATTTTACACTTTGGAGAAAAGAACAGTATTTGAAGGGCTGAAATCTCAGTTTCTCATTCTAATACGCAAAATGAAGTTTTCAATTTGAATTGTCTCAGTAATCTTTCAGAAAGAAAATACCAACGTAGGTATAGGGGTATGTGAACAGGGAAAAAATACGTGAAAAATAATTTTGTGGAGGAGCAATAAAAGTGCTCTTCACACAATCATCCCAACTTTACTTCTGTACTGTTAGGGTCCAATGGATTTTGACTAGCGTAACTCACGAGTTTTCTCGTGGAGTCTTACAGCAGCTCTGCAAAGTTTATTGAAGACCAGATACACAAAGAGTAATTCTAGGTAATTCCACCCACAGGGTTACACCTTGCATTTGGGATAGCGGAGCTGTGCCAAGATGAGCTGGTTGACTTGTAAAGATCTCTCAGCCGTTTCACGGCTGGCATCAGCATTGGTCTCTGCAGAGGCAGCGAAGAGCTGGTGCGAGGAGCAGCTGCGGCAAAAGCTGGAGGAGAGGAAAACGCAGGGCGTGAGGAACTGAACACAGCCTTAAAGGAAAGGAGAATCTAACAAGACCATGCAGAATTAAGGGCAGGAGAAAATGTGTGTTTGGAGGAGCCATAGTTTCCCCTGTATCTAGGGACACTGGTTTTCTGTAGGTGGGTGTTTTTGTTCTTTGTTTCATTGGAAATAACCATGGCAGGAATCTGCGGTTATCTGTGTTAAGGTAGTAAAAGGATCATTGCCCCTTGGTGATGCTTTTTGTCATGAGCGGCACGGCTGAGGTGGCAGCTGGAGCTCCCCCGGTCGTCGTGTCCCGGTGCAGAGTCACTGGATGTTGCTGTCTGGGATGGGTTAACGCGGTCTAACTGAGATCTTGTTTGATTTCTTGTGGCACTGGCCTGCCGGGTGGTCTCTGCCATCCTTCAGCAGCACAAGGAGGAGATGGAGTGTGCAGAGCTCTGTAGGAGCAGGATATGGAGATACCTGGTGTTTGTTTGAGTGCCTACCATGTATGGTCCTGCTCCATCACGAGGGGTCCTGGGAAAAATTACAGTGTGAATAATGGTAGTTGGGGGGGGTTACGGAGAGGCAATGCTAAGCAGAAGGAGAAGAGGAGGTTGGCCAAGCACATGGGTTTGCACGTGTGTGAAGTAACTGAATTTTTCTTCTGTGTAGTTACTTTAAGGGACTTAAGACTTGGTTCCCACTGCACAAGTCACTGTTTATCTTAGACCCTTTTCCTGCCTCGTCCCCCAGATCTGCTTTGCTCTGCCATCCCGTTTCCCGGCTGCTGTGCACTTCTGAACTTGAGCTGGTGTCAGCATTCCAAACTTAAGGGTGGTGGATACTGGGGATGAGCGGGTGGATGTGGCATGTTGAGCGTGAGAGTTTTTGGAGGAGGAATATGAAGTGGAGCAGTTTCCTGTTCATGATGAAAATGGGAGCAATCTGAGCATTGCAAGGGGCCTGTGAGAAGGATGAGGCTATGCTGAGAAACAGGGCTGTTGGCACATGAGGGCTGGGAGGATGGCAGGCGGGATGCTGACAGCCACCTAAGGCTGATTAATTTTTAGCACTGGCAGCAAACTTCCTTAAAAAAGGAAACAAAGAAATTGCTGCGAATGAATAGAATTTGTTAGGACTAGCTTGGTTTGTGAAAGATGCATGTCAGCAAAACCAGCCATTAAAAAAAAAAGCACTTGGGAAGTCTGTTGTTCATCCCCCGTCTTTTCTGTGAATACTCATGAATCTGTCCTGAAAGCACATTCTCTAGGTGTGACTTTTACTGCTACAACCTTAACTCTGATTACTTTTACAAAGAATGTGCTGGGCATAATGTTTCTGGTCTCTTAAAAAGAAGTAATAACTTAATGTTTCAAGCATTATAAAGGAGATAAAATGAGGACATGCAGCAGTTCCTTTTTCCAAGCTTCTGTAGTTCCAAGCAGTTCCTTTTGCTAACAGTCATCCTCTAAATCAAACCACAATGTGATGATCAGGTAAAGGTGTGTGGGAACACGGCAGGCATCTGTTTTTATCTGACACAAAGTCAGCGGTTTAGGCTTACAGAAGATTATAATTTATCAGGACAGTATAATTATAGCTGTTGTCATACGGTGGCACCCAGTAGCAATGATGATCTGTTGCTGCTGTTCTGGGATGTGTACAAACACATAGTAAGAATCAGTCCCAGGACTTGATTGTATCTTCTCTGTGTACATGTGGTTGTATGGATCCATTAATGGGTCATTAAAATTCTTCAAAGCATATCTGCTGTCAAATTAAACGCTAATAAATGTCTGTTAATTATCACAGCCCTCTTCACAATGATAAGTTACTAGAATTGAACTTACTGTGCATTTTACTAGAGTAGGGGGGAAGCCAACTTCAGTGTTTGATACTCAGCTGGCATTTGAATGTGTATCCACAATACGAGGAAAAATCTGGCAACAGCCTTCCTGGTACTGAAGGCTGCCTCTAAGTGCTTTCTGCTCTCCTCCAACCTCGGGTGATTTCTGTGCGGGGACCAGTCCTGCCTCAGGCTTGCAGGAGAGTAGCACCTTGGGGCTCCAGTTCCGCATCGTTCTGTGGGTTCCTAGAAATGTGGTCAATGCCAACGTACCTGGGTCATCCCAGAAATTAACCTGCCAGCTACCTGGAAGAATGAGGGTGGTTCATCTGTACGTTAGCCCTCTTTGTATCTTTTACAGAGAGGTAGTAGTGAAAAGTCACAGAAGAGATGAAAGCAACCAAGGAGGAGAAAGTTTGGCATGCCATGTAGCATGGGTGTATTCATATGAGTATAGTGCTCGCCCGTGGGGTAAAGTATTGTTTATGCAGTTTTCCTTCACTGCAAAGATATTCTGCTTCTGCAAACAGCAGTAGCAACTTTTTGGTAATTCAGCTTGTTAGTCAGAGCTGTGTGGCACAGTAAATATGCACAGATACAAAGCTCACTTTTATGTATTTTCTGAGCAGTGCAGCTGGGAGTAAAGTGGTGCTGTATCCCACAGACATGTAAATGGCTTTGTAATTTCTTCTAGACACTGGTCAGAAAATGATACAAATTCCATCGCTTTAGGACCTTGTATCAACTTCACCCCAGAGACTAAGCCTTGCTCAGTTACTCTGCATTTCATTGGTGTTTCTCCGCTGACTTCAGTCATGTTAATTTAAATTTACATCAGCATACGTGAGACTAGAGGTAAGCATTCGGTGTGCTAAATATGCACTGTGGCATAGAAAGCGTAGCAGGATGGCAGGGGACTGAGCCCACAGAAGGAGGGATGCTAATGGCGTATACCTTGTGCCTCTGCATGCATTACTTCAACCCTGTACTCCGAGTCATGTCTAGTCCTGGTCTAGGTAGGTACAGCCTATGCTGAGGTTATTCCTGCCTCGAGGTCATGGCACAGGGTCATTTATCTCACTTCCTGACTGCTTTTCTCTGTAACCCATACTGCCTTGTGAGTTGATGATGAATTCATGGCTTTTAGGTAGTCGTGTCTGCTCCTGTGTGTGCGCGCATGCGCACACACACTACTACAAAATAAAACCTTCAAAGCCCTCACTGAATAATCTCTACTGACATCAGTGAGCACTTCTTACTCATCTGAGGAGTCTCGCTGACTTCAGAGGCACTTTCTTGTGAGTAAGAGTCTGCCCGTGTTAGCAATGGTTACCCAGCCTGGCCCCACAGGGTGGTGTTATGACTCAGTCATCCTAAGCTTGGCATTGCCTGGGCACACACGCACACACAGAAAGTGTTGCTATTATCAGGCCAGGACATGAAAAATGTGAAATGGTTGGTTTCACTTCTGTTATTGATGCTGGCCATCTGTTAAAACCACACAAACAGAATACCTGCAACTGTGTAGGTAAAAGTGCCTCCTTGGCCGCTCATGATGATGTAGAACACTTTGTGTTCGTGACAGCGTGCCGTGATGCGCTTCTGTCCCCTTGCCTCCTCTTTGGCACCGCGGGCTGGATTCTTCTTGACTCTGTGCTGTCACTGTGCTGAATGTGGAGATTCTAGGGGTGCAGGTCACGCCAAGTCAGTCCTCTGTGTACGCAGGACATACACCTACACACTCTGTGAATATATCTGTTTAAAGTACAGGTCAGTTGTTAAGACAAAATGGTATGTGACTTGTTAGGTAATGGGAAAACAAAAGGCAATATTGTCATGATGACGATTTTAGAAACAGATTGTTTTCTGTAGTTCCTCTAATACAACAGAAGACACCTAGCTAGGTATTGTTAAAAAACGTACTTGTTCGCTAGAATAGCAGTAAGTGTATGATGAAGTTAATGCCAAAGGTAAGAATGCGATTTGAGTGACTTCAGAATCCTGTAGTCATTCAGTATTTCTGCTTCTCTTACCTTAGGAAAGAGCAAGATTTCCTTTTTTTTTCTTTTGGTTTTTTCCTTCCCCTGCTTCCAGTTTTGCAGAAGTAGGTTGTTTGTAGTCCTCTATAGTTTTGAGGTTATACATTAGCAAGCATTGAGTTATTAACCCTTGCAAGTCAGTGTTAATTTTTTCATAATGTAAGCATAGTATATGCCTATACATGTGGAAACAAAAGTCACAGATTTATTTTAAAGCTATAAAGGTGGATATGTGGTGTTGGCAAGAACCAGAATTTACCCTAAGGCATCCTTACGTTGCCAGTTGGGATTTGAGCTTTTATACAAGGAAATTTTATTGTCTAGGTTAAAAGCCAAATTCATTGAACCAAATTAATCTCTGGTTCATTTCCAGTGTTGGCAGAATTTAACCAGGGATGAATGTAGCTGTTTGGTTAAACATTAAAGAAAGTTATTGATTTGATACTTTTAAACTAATATTAGAATGAGCTCAAAATTAAATAGGTTTTGAAGTTTTTGAATGGGGTTGCCATGCTGCCAATAATAAAATGGATCTATATTTATTTATTTATTTAATCAACACGCTTCCCATGAGTACAAAGCTTGTAATGTAACACTAGTCCTTGGTCTGGTAAGCTGATCCATGTAGGCAGATGTAGTGGCCACTTGGAAACCCATTGAACTGGCAGCAAAGATTTGCTCATGTGGGTCAGTCTGTACAACCAGGGGTTTAGTTTCAGAGGCAATTAACGATTCACTATTGCCTAATTTTAGAGCTCAAATAATTGCTTTGCTTATTCAAGAGAAGAAACAGTGCTTCTCTTGGAAACCTTCCTAACTAGGGTGTAAAAACAGGTAATTTACGTTAAATGTCAGGGCAGTTAGTTTGCCTACTGCATGAAACCCCTGTGTTTATGTATCAGCGTAATCCATCCATTAGTTTATGGATTCAGAGTCCTCCTGGAAGTGTCACAAATCCGCAGTGCCCCCGAGCGCTAGAGTTAGCACTTGATGCTCAGATGTAGTTTTCAGCTCTGTGAAGTGTCTGGATCTTTACAGCTCCCCACTGGCTGTGTTTTTCAAGATGTTCAGGCACTCGGTACCCTTCCCAAATCAGCTGTAATTTATGCTCAGCCAGAGGGGTCTCAGGCAGCCCAAACGATAGCATTGCAGTTGTCCTACGGGACGCTGTCATCTTCAAGGTGACTTGAAGGCATAGTGAGGTGTATGTAATGCAGTAGCAGCGTGCAGGGTAGATCTGCTGCTGCTGCTGCAGGTCGGGGGCTGGGGACCCGGCTGACGCTTCCACCCAAATCTCTGCAGGACGGCAGAGGGCATCTGCTGCAGGTGCCCAGCCGGGAACTGAAGGAGCAGGCAGGAGTGCTTGTTGCAATGGATTTTTCTAAAAGCAATGAGGAGAAGGTGAAAAAAGGTTTAGGAAAGCTAAAATGCCGACTTGGGTAAATTAAACAATTTAATAAATGCACTGCTGATGTAGCGTAGGTGAGATCTTGCCCCATTGCTCTGTATGCCCCGTTGTGACAGCAGGAGTGGTTCAGCAGGGAAGCGTGTCACCGATCCCCTCCCCGAGTTTTCGTGCTTCAACCCCTATACGGGTGTCTTTTGGCCAAAAATTTCTCTCTGGCATCTCTTTAGGAAGTGTGTTTCGACACTGCCTGTTTGCATACGTGCTTAGAGGGAGTCACTGCAGGTGTCACTGCAAAGAAGACTCTTCTCTGGTATGCGGTTAGAACACTCCAGGGCAAAGAAGTCAGTGAGAATTACTTGTTCTTCTTAAAAAAGTAACTAACTCATTCTCCTGAAAACAGCATAAATGTTAGAAAATGATGTATCAACATGGGGTTTATCAGGGGAGAGGCAATTTGTTTTAATATGACAGGTTTGTTTTAGGAAGTTCCAGGTGAAGGACATCATATTAGCAAGTTTAAAACGTTTAGGCTAATCCAAAATGGTATCTTAACATTTTTAAGGAAGTGCTTGCTGCACTGTCAGGTACACCTGTTTTACCCAAGACTCACTGCTTTTTCATAGGTGAGCGGTTCTACTTAGTTGTGTGGTCTCAGTAGGAACGTGCAAGTATTAAACTCCTAAGCAAGACTGATGTATTCACTAGATCCTGTTGTCATTATCTGGAGACACATATGGACATGGAATCTTCCCTGTTGTGTGAAAGGAGGAAAAACTTTCAGGCTTTGAAAACAAAGTTCAAAATTCAAGGTCATCTTCAGAAAGTGAAAAATAGACCCTCTTGCCCAGCCAAAAGTAGAGGTGTGGGCGGTTTTTTGTTCTTTCTTTAAGCACAACGGTATATGCACTTGGGCGTGGAGATGGCACTGTGACTCTGTGACAACTGTGACTGTTGGTGGAGAGGTGACCTTAACAGAAGTCCTGGGTTGGTTCCTCAGCCTGCTGTACCCCTTCTTTCAGGAAAGGGTTGCTATGAAGTGGCTGGGTTGATACTGAGAGAGGCGTGGGGTTTTGTTTGTTTTCTTCTTCTTGTGGTTTTTTTTTTTTTTTTTTAATCCATTGTTTCTTTTGTGGTTGTGACACTGATACCTGTGAAGACCAGGTCTTCTGAGAGACATCATTAACAACCTAGATGTCCTATGCAACTTTGCAAGGGCGAGGAGGAAGGGATTGGGTTAGGATGTAGCAATTGGCAAGCATGCTCAAATGTCGTAAGGCCAAGTCGATGCAATCACCAGGGTGCAGTCAGATTCAGTTGTCCTGTGCTTAGTTACTCTTCCTGTGGTTGCTGGCAGGTGAGCCGTCCTGTAGCGTAGCAGGCGTCTGCATGTTTGAGCTAGGTCATACAGTACCTGATCTTACTGATTTAATAATCTGGAGAGGTTTTACAGCATAACAAAAAGAGTTTGCATACTTCTTCAGATTAATGAGATCTGTCTCTTAAAGCAGGGGATTAAGATGTAATTATTCTTGTATTTATATAACAATCACTTGTAGTGGTATACGTTAGGTAGCTTATGTAAACTTTTCTTTAGGATTGTTTCTTGTTACTTCATTTTTAAAAGTTATTAGGTGGCTGAGAAGTTGGTCTTATTTTTTTAAAATAAAGCTTGGAAGATACGATCAAGCTATTTTTTTTTCCCTCTGTGCATAGGATGTGACCATTGCAGCGGTGCACACTGAAATGAAAGCATTGCTTGTTCTATGCTGATGCAACAACATGGAAGTTGTGTCTGTTGCTGGAGTGCCTCGTGCCATGTGGGTCTCTTACCCATCCTTTCAAGCCCAACGGGCTAGGCTTCTTGAGCAACCTAATCCCTTAAAAAAGAGCCCCTGTCCCTCGTGGTGTGGTGTCTTTGCTTGTCTCAGCGGTCGTGCAGTGGAAGGCAGAGGAGGGAGAGGTGAAGACGTCGTTACTGTGAGGAGGTGGGGAGGGCAAGGACGTGGCGTGGAGGTGGTGGCTTACCTCCGCTGGAAGTCTTGAGACATTTTTGTTTGAGTTGGGGAGTGCTTTGAAGTCCCCTGGTGGAAAGACTGCCTCCTTGCCCCCCCCCCTCCATCTTCGATTTCAGGTGGGTAGATTTTTCTACCTACACTTTACCAGAAATGTAGGTTTAGCTGCCGTGCTTTACCAGAAGAAAATGTTTCCTGTGGCAAACAGAAGTTGCATACAGAAACCCGTGTTTGATTTCTCAATTCTGAGTCTCTCTCTTTTTTCAGAAGAAAAGGTTTGATGCACTTCTTTTTGTTCCACTTGTTAAGTTTTAAAGGAAAAGATTCAAATTGTACTATTCAAGACCATCTAATATACTTAACTAATTATCTTGGCCAGCAGAGAAGACCTGAGGGAGTTGGGAGGTGGAAAGGAAGAGAAGACAAAGATACCTGTCCAGTTAAAAATAGCAGTGCAGTGAACTTAAGGACCCTTTAACATTTTTATGCCAAAACTTAGACAGCAATTTCATTTCAACTGTTGATTGACACGATCATTGCCCCCGTTGCAGCACCTGACTAACTGTGAGGAAATACATGAGTATCTCCTGATCGCTGACATCATCTTGGTGACCTCGTGTAGTGATGTACCTGTTTTCTCCCACTGGGGCCCAAATGCGTGCGGCTGCCTCTGCTTTCCTCCATCCACAGGTGGAGAGGAACGAGTGCCAGGCTTCATTTCTGTGCTGATGCCCATCCTCGAGTAAAACTGTTATTGCCCCCTCTCAGTGGATGGAAGTACATCTCTGGACATCGAACACTAGCATCTTAGTCTTCAGTTAGAAGTGTAGGCAGCCCTACCTACCTTGGGCTTGTAAAAATCACTCCCCCAGTGGGTTTTATTGGGTTTCCTTCTTCTGTTTCTGTTCATTCTTCAGCACTTGAAACTTGCTGCTGTTTGAATTTTGAGCGTGAAATTTTAGTTGCTAAATAAAACTTCAGTTATTCATATAAATTATGAGGGAAGCAGTAACAGCTTTGTGTTTCCTACTGTTCTGGTTATGCCTGCTAGGAAACTTTAAGGAAATATATGGAGCTGTCAAGGATATAAAAGCAAGAGAGTCTTGTTCTTGAAGAGAAGAGACTTGGATAGCTGATGAAATCGCAGCCTTTGGGTGCTGCGGAGAAGTAAATTGAAGTCATTATGACATTATGGCAGAGAGCGCCTGATCTGCCAAACTGTCAGCGTTTGATGGACATGGTATCTACTGACATGATGTTGCACTACCGCCAACCAGTTTTTCTTTCTGTCAGTGCAGTGTTGATACTGCCAAGTGCTTGTTATTCCCTTGAACTATTGCACGTGTTAAAAAAAAAAAAAAAAAGCTGCTGATCAATACTATAAATGGGCAATTTAAGTTTGGTGATTATCAAATGTGTATTGATCTGTCTTTCAGTTGTGGGTGTGTTATGTTAGGAAATCAGTGATTGAGAGGATTGAAGTATTGATAAGAGGTAATTTTTCTAAATTAAAACATAAACATTTGCAACACTTAATAGCTTGCAAGATATAAATAGTTTCCTGACAGCTTTCCAGCATCAGTTTCATTTAGGAGCTGACTCACTAACACCCTAAAATTGAGGAGAAGAAAAATCAATGGAAGTATCAGGAAGTGACTTTTTTTTTTTAAAACGTTTGGTGTGCATTTCTTGTTTGTTTGTTTAACATAGCACAAAGTGAGCATCCCAAGGAAGTGATTTTACCACCCTGCTATGACTAAATGCCTCCAAAATGAGTCTGGAAGCAGGTTCTGAAAGTGGAGATGCAGCAGAAACAAAGGCAAAAGTTGAAAGAGCGAACGCCGACGTTATGCAAGATAGCAGATGAGAAATGATTCAATAATGGTTACAAGCACTCATACAAGGGGAAAAAAAAAACCAACCCAGATTCCCACTTAACAGTATTGATTCTACATTTAAAAGATGAACTGCAGCTTATTGCATCCAAGTTATAGAGAATGCTATCCACAGATATAGGGAGAGGTACGACAGGGAGGTTTTTGCTATGTGCTTAGACAATGAAGTAATACAGGAAGGATTAAAGGACTTCTCAGGTGAAGTCATCCTCTGTTTAATGCTTGTTGAGAAAGCACTGGCATCTTGTAGTGTTGGCTGAATATATTTTGGAGGGTTAAGGATATTTCTGCCACTGTATGAGTGATTGTTAAAAAGAAGATCAAAGCTCCAGTCTTCCATTGGCATCCTCTCATACAATTCTTTGAAAGGGAGTGTGCTTTTTCTTTTACTGTGTCATAATTTCTGGAGTTTTGGGTATGGTTGTTTTTTTTGTGTGTGTAATAGTTTATCATCTCTAGAACAATGCACAAGTCGGTTATTCAGACAAAAATTGTAAAATCTGGATGACCTAATTATAGATTTCTAAATTTGCACTCCTGTGTCCTGGTGTTAAGTATTCCCTTACTCAGAAGAACTGAGTACTTAGAAATCCCTTTGCAGTCAATGGGAATTGCAGTAATAAGCACTTCGAAAAGGAAGCTCTCCTTGTTAAGCACTTAAACGTGATGGTTTACAGAGATACCTGAGACTTGAGAAGTGATTGCCTAAATTAGTAACCTAGTTAATATCTCCAGAGCCAATTAACTCTTTGAAAAATATTTGCCCATCATTTAGGAAATTTCTGGTTTAATTTTACATAATTTTAAATATTGTGGGGTTTTTTGCTTAGAGCAGATGAGTAGGCTTTGATCAAGTGTTTTAAGTACCACCTTTTTGGAAGAAATTTTGAAATTTCACACTGAAATCTCTGATTTCACTTTTTGTTAAATCTACTGTGACATGATTCTGTTCACACTTGATAGGTATGAGTAGTTTAGAAAAATTTGAGTAGCCCCACTGGACTTAATCAGATTATTTATGTGTGTGAAGTTACTTGGTTGCGTAAGTGTTTGCAGAATTGGGGCTTGTGTAAAGTTTCAGTTAATGACTTAAGTTTCTTTTTGTTCTGTTCATAATAACTTTTTTTTAAGATGTCTGAAAAGCCTGTATTTGCAGCACAGCCCACCCTGTGCATTTGGTTTCAGAATGGAAATTCATTTTTGGTCAACTTTTGTTCCTGTAGAAGGAAAAAAAGTAATGTGGATGGATTTTGGCTTTATGCATGTTTTGTCAGTGATACAATGGATTAATTCATAAACCTTTAGTAAGATGTATTTTGATATTTTTCCTCTTATTGTAAAGTATAGGTGAAGTATTCCTGGAGAATAACAACACAAAAGCCTTAATTTAGAGTTATAATTATGAAATGCTGACTTTACCATTTGGAGCAGTTTAATGGTTTTATGTGGAATGAGGAGATGGATGAGGCTTTCTCTAATGCAGGCTACTTTAGGACACTAATTTATGCGCATCAGATATTTTTATTCAGGCAGTATACAACAAAACATGGAAATGCTAAGACTACATATTTTAGGAAAGTATATTTATAAAATAGCAGTTTTAAATACATCTTCTAATACTGCCATACAGTTTGGACAAGCTGTGAGGCTCAGAACATCATAGATTTCCTCAGACAATATAAAATACTTCTTGTTATTAAATTTTAAACAGGATTCACTATGTGTCCTTTTAAATAGCCATTCTGGGTAATACCTGGAAGTTTAATGCTTTCAGACACTTTTTGGCTTGCTCTGCAGATAAAATAGGGCATTTTCAAAGTAGCAATTAAAGCATACTGAACACCCATGCACTAAAGGGTACACCAAAAAGTACTTCCTTCAAAAACTCACTCTGTAACCTCTCTCCCTCACTCCCTCTCTCCTTCCTTTTTTTTTTTTTCCTTTCCTCTTCTGTGCAAGAGGGTTTTTTTTGGTTGTGTTTTTTTTTTTCCTTTCTGGGTATGCATTCTTGAGTACTTACCACTGAATTATCTGATTAACCCTTCTACAAAAAAGCAAATGAGGAGACTTGCAAAAAGCATAGCTGAAGTTTTCAAAGGAACCTCCAAAATAAGATGCCTAAGTCTCTTTGGCTACTTTGAAAATTTCAATTTACCCCTCTTTCTTTGTCTGTCTAACTGCTGTGCGTCTGTGCACATGCAACTATGTAAAATTTGCTGTATTGTAAAACTGGCTTAACATCTCTTTCAAGATAAATGTAGGCATTGAAGAAAGGTTGCTTTAGGCTCAGGTTATTTTACCAATACTCTACACTGAACTTACATTCAAAACCGATACTGGGTGTAACAGTTTGTGGAGTTGGAGCGATGCTTGAGTAAAAAGAGATGCCTTCATGTGGCTGGGTGCAAGAATAAGCTGACCTCTCAAAGACATTTCATCTGTGGAACTCACTATACCAAGGCACCAGAGTAAAACTTAGCAGCTCAGGCTAACTAATGGAGAAGTTATGACATATGGCTTATGGCATAAGAGAGCTGCTCAAAGCATGAAGTCAAGAAGACACCTTTTTGAACAAGGATGCTGTTGGCTACTTCAGAATTACTTTGCACCTTCTAAAGTTGGGGACATTGGTCTCATCTCTTATGGCTGTTCTTATGATGAACTGATGGTGCTTGTTTTAGAAAAAGTTTCTTCCTATGAATCACTGCTACAGTACCTCAGATTTTAAGGAAATGTCCTTGTGGTTGTGCATGCTCTGTTATCTTAGTACCAAATATGAACAGTATACATCATAAAATGACTTTTTACTCCATTAAAATATATTTTTGAAACCTAGTGCAGCAGTTAAGCACCAGGTCAGCCAAAGTAAAGCCAGAGTGCTTGCAATGTCACTGAAACTACACCACTGACCTGGAGGCACTTGCACTTGATTATCTTCAGAAATTTTTTGTACAAGAGACTCCAGTTCATATTGGAAACAAACACTGTAGTATTAAGAAAGCAACACACTGCTTTGCAGTTTACATCTCATGTGCTTCATTGAAGAACAGCTTTATTAAACCAGCCACTGCTTGCAGATCTCCAGCAAGACCAAATATGAGGCTTTTTTAAAAAGGGGTTTTTTTTTTTTTTTTTTCTTTTTTTTTTCTTCCCCCCCCCCCTCAATAACGAAACAAGCAGAAGCAGGCAGACTCGCTGCATGTTGCTTCTCCATTCATGGAAAAAGATGAATTCAGAACTGTCAAGCCAGTTTCCTGTTTAAATTGCTGGGGTTTTTTGTTGCCCAGAACTGGAATTCAGATGAAGCAAGAACCAACTATTTCTCTCTGACCTTGACACATGTTTGCTTTTCTTGGCCAGCTGAAAAAATGTTAGAACAAACTTCATGGCAAGACACTAAGAATAATTAAAACCTTGCATGTAGTTTTTCAGTTGTTGGTTGCATTTCTTTAGGTAAGTAATTCAAATAATGATAAATAAAAATAATCGTTACACTCCCAGGAAATCTTCCAGCGGGTGCTAGAATTGAGGGGTGAAGAACTGTGATTTTGTGCACGTTTGATGATTGATATTTGATCATTGTGGAGACTCTCCCTGGAAAGATTTCATTGTGCTGAATGAATGAGACCAACTTTTGGCTTCAGCCTTTGTTCTGTAAGGTACTTTAAATGAGGAGCGCCTTCAGTGCTTGCCAGCTGCATTTCTTCCTTTAGGGCTTTCACCAGTGGAGAACAATAATGTGGAGATAACTTAATTATAAAATGCATAGAAGTTGTTTCACTTATTTGCTCAATAGGCCAGAGACATGGGAATATGAACCAGTGAAGCAATAAGCATTCTTCTAATAAAGAAGCGTTTACAAATGAAACGGCTTTTAAATTTGGTATTTCTGCACTGTGCTGAAGATATGTTGTGGTTTTATGCCTTGGAGTTTAGTATGTTTATGTCAAAGGGCTATCGGAGTAGTTTAAATATTTTTGGGTTGCAAATCCCTTATAAGGAAATGTAAGGTGATACAAGCTGTTCGTTCAGTTGTGCTTTCCAGTTACTTAATGTATACAGAAACATAGTTCACTTCAGCTTTGTGAAAAATATCAATCTAATAATATCAGTATGAAATGTGAGTCTTTTCTCAAAGCCCCACACTGTGCAGTTAAAACTAAGCTGGACCATAAATCGCCGTTTTTGCAGTACGAGTAGCTATAATGTAGTATCTCACAGCCTAGCAACAGCTCTGTATCGGCATAGCTCACTGCCTTAATTAGCTGCTACCGCACAGGCGTGGCAGCAAAGGGTACAAACTATTGCAAGCAAATCCCCGAATTTGCATGCGTTGTTTTCATTTACAATGTTAATGTAGATGACAAACATTATTAACGTAGGGTAATTAAAGTGCGCATCTATAACTTTCTGACATCTCTGCAGTTTGTTTTATTTTAGATTGCAGGAAGCATTATGAACTCTGAAAAAGCTGTAAAGAGAGGTTAATAAGAGTTACTGAAAACAATTTCAGATTTAAATGGGATAGCCTTTAAAATTATTGCTCTTTTCCTTAATCAGATATTTACGTATATTTCATGGTTTCTAAACTACTTTTTTGAGGGTTTATATAGGTTCTGGGTTAGGAGAAATACTTTAAAATGACTGTTGGGATGAATGTTGATGATGGATGGGTTCAACTCTTTTTAGTGATTTGAAGTTGTTATTCAGTTAAATTAGACCTTGCTGCACTGATACACATCTGGTCATTACTTTCTTTTGGCAGGATTTCCCTAACAGTTTGCCTTCATTAACAGCTACCAAGTGACTCTTAGAAAATAATTAAAATTTCATTTGACGGTATTTGTAATACGATGGCTGTGTTGTTGCTGGAAAGTGAAATCAAATGCTTGTTAGCCACAAAAACTCTACAGATGAGTTTCACTTTTTCAAACAGAGAAACTATTGGTCGTACAGTGAAAGCTGTGAAGGCTGGGGTGTGTGTGTGCAAATACACTGATAATGTCCTCTCTTTCTTCATGGTAGCATGCCATTCACTGAAGAAATCTAATGGTGTTTGGGTACTGAAGGCACTTTAAATCTTACAACATCTTTTTAAATGACATTGCTTAAGAAAACAAAATCCTTATGATTAATTATGTATGGTTTTTTTCCTTAATTTCTGCTCCTTCCCTTCGGGTGCAAGACACTTGGCTTGAGTTGGCCGCTCGAGTCCATTCGATGGATGCACAAGGAGGATGTCTCTGAAGCATCTTGTAGGCAGTTGTCGTTCACAGTAAGGCAGGCGTCCATGTTCCTGACGGCCTGCATGGTGGGAAGCTGTGACACAGAACAGAGCAGGTAGCAGAGTGGGAGGAGATGCGTGTGTTTTTAGAGCTTTTTTTTTTTTTTTTAAATGTCCTGGGGAGCAGCACTATTTGCCTTCCCAGCTTGAAAGTTGTGTTGTCAGCTTTTCTCGACGCTGTTGACCTCTCGCATATGTTCATAAAAAGGCAGGGAAGGGAGTCAGCTTTACCTTGGCGAGGCGTGTTCCCACCGTTCTGCCGGCGATGCTGGCTGCGTGCTGGGCGGTTGCAGCGCTGGCTGTTTTGCAGCTCACCATGAAAGATAAGGCTTGCCCTGAAATTCTGCGGTCACATAAAAGTGACTCCCCACCCTTCAACTAGAGGTGGCTGGGCTGTAAGATCTGGACGCGGGGAGGTCCTTCGGCCTTTTCTTGTAGAGCAGCAGATGGCTTGAGATTTGTTATTAATAGTCATGGGAACATAAGAGGGTCTGAACTGGGTCAGGCTGAAGGTTCGTGTGCTCCAGTATCCTCCCTCTGACAGCGCTTGGTGACAGCTGTTCGGGGAAGGAGCATGAGAAGTGGGACCAGCCTTTGGTGTTAACTCCTCCTGGGGTACTCTCTCAGTTTGACCAGTTTGCAGCTCAATGACTTCCTAAGCTAGTGGTCATGTCTGTGTCTTTTTGGTTTCTTAGCCCTGGATGGGCTTTTCTTTCATCAGTCTGTCTGTTTGCAAATGTTGAGCCTCATTTGAATCAGGTAGGTAGTGGTGAGGCACTAGGCAAATTGGGAGCTTCCTTATAATTTTGGGTGCCTTGGTTTCCAGCGGGTCTGTACCTCATAGGCTCAGGCAGGTTTTAAAAAGAAGTCTGGTGCAAAAGGAAATACTTCCAAATGTATAAGGAAGATAAACGTTAGCCTTGCACTTAAAAATGAAAACTGAAGGGCTGGTGTCTCCCTTCTCATGTGGGTGTAAGTGTGCAGTGACTCTGCTAAAGTCACTGTGGTAAGTTGGGATGGACACCTGTCTGACTCAGGTTAGAATTTGACTCACAGTTTGTAATCAAAAAAGCCTTGAGTGTGCCTAAACCTCCTGTGAGCTGGCGGTCTCTCTGCTAGCCCTGAGATTGAGAGATCCTTGTGGAATGAGAGAGCTATAAAAAACTTCTGTGATGGGGTTCCCAAAGAGCAGTTGCCTCGTGGAAGAGGTACCATGTTGCACAATGATGGGGTCCCGTGGTGGCCAAACACTGCTTCAGAGGCTGGACCAGCCTTGGTTGGTCCAGTCATCCTGAAGGCAGCATGGGGAAACATCTCGGTAGCAGCATGAGACCACCCTTTGTACCTTTGGTTTGCAGACTGCAGCATATAGAGGAACATTGTCCTCACGTGTTTGAGGGTGATAATGTGCTAGCGAGTAAGATGGTGAAACAGGTGCTAATTTGGACCTTTAGTTTCCAGCATTATTGGTGTGTCTCAGAGGGTTAGCCTGTTGACTTCTCTTTTACAGGATACCTGACAATTTAGGCCGAAACAACCCAATCCTTTCCTCTTACTTGTTTCAGTGTTAGCAGCTGCTGCAGCTGCCTTTAGTTGTACCCAAGACAGACCCGGTTTTGCAAACGACAAACCCAGTGAGACACAGTGGGGTTTGTCTGCTCCCTCAGAGCTGTCTTGGCTCACAATAGGATTATCACCCATCTATCCTACTTATATTCAGTTATGGGTTACTAGAAACATTCTGGCAGAAGATCAAGGTATTTTTATTACCATTCAAGGTTTTGCATTGTTTGTGCCACATTTGCACCACAAGGCACCTGGCAGATATAATAAAGGACTTGTGTCCTGCAGGAGAAGTAGCTGGGGCCAAGGAGTATATGGCACTGGAAATCTGTCAGCGGGTACCTTGATTTTTTTTTTTTTTTATGGTTGTACAGGCTCATCAAAATTAAGATGATTTTTAACACTATTTTATCTTTAGCTTTCTTAATTTTGTTAAGTCTAGTCGAAAGCATTAAAGAAGATATTTTTGAACCTGGATCTCAAATGTTATGTACCCAAATCAAGTATTTTTTTTTCTAAACCCAATAAAATAGCTTGTTTTCTTTTGCCTAATTTTTTTTGGTTACATGTGAATCCCATGGAGTAAGTGGAGGCTATGTATGCTCTGTACATCTGACAGTCCACTAAATGAGTATGTGGAGGGATTATTCTGTCCCCCAGCATTAGATGTTTATAGGTAAGCTGCTGTAGCCTTCTGAGGAGTGTTTTATAGGTGAAGCAGAGGAGGAAAGGAATACCATATGTGTTTGCTTTAGTTATGGTGTTCCCACTTAAGATTTTGTCAGTGGAGAAGATAGGGTTCATTTCCCAAAGCCCCTTTTTCTGCAGTCCGGTGTTTGCAAAGCAGAAGATGTCAGCCTCTGAAAACAGAAAGTTCCTCAGCTTCGCTGTTGTTGGAAGAACCTTGAGACATGACTGAGTGTACTGTAAGAGCTCAGAAGGCAAATAAGAGAATCCACAGCTAAGTTATGTTCAAAACCTCCTTAGTCTTTGGATGTATCCATGATATTTGAGTGCTTGACCCATGAGGTTTAGTGCTCTGAGTTGGCGGTACTATAATCATCATTTTTCTTGTGCTTTCTGTTTTGGATGGTGTTCTTAAGTAACACCTTGACTTTATGTGTTAATTGAATTAATCACACGTAGGAAGTTCAGGAGGTACCTGAAAGCCTGTCAGTAGAGAAGTGCGATAGAATGAGGAATGACAACTTAGCATTTAGTAGTAAAGCTGTATTTTAAGAGTTGTGATGTTGAAAGGAGTTGTCCTACTTGCTTACAAGCCTGATAAGGAAACTTTTTTTCATAAAACCCACGTTATGTTTAGAAAACATATGATTATAGATAAGGTGCTGTACTTGTGACCCCATATACAGTAGTAATAATGCTGTGTGTGTTTTTCTTTCAAGAGTGTGTGTTTTACTGTTAGTCAAGTTGTGAGGCTGTGATTTTTTAAAATTTTTTATTTGTATGGCAAGTTTTTTCTTCTGAGGAAGTCTTCTCTTCAGATTTTAAACAGTGACTTTGATAAATGTACCCATTGCCTAAGGAAGTAAATACGGGTGTGCATATCTAAACCTTTTTTAAAAAAACCCAAAATCCTCTAAAGTATCAGCAAACATTGTAGCTCACTATCGTAAACCTGCCAAAATTAGATTACATCTGCCTAAAAATGTGTTTTTGGTTGGGCATTTTCGATTAGTCTTGCTTGATATTTTTACTGAAATAAAAACCTCCTCAGCATAGATTGCTGCTTTTTATTTGTATGCTCTGAGTTTAGTGCTGCAGGTGGAATAGCCATGGAGTACTAAAGATAATATATAGTTATAAATGGTTTGTTTTGATAGTAAGAAGTGTCAAGTAACTGTAGTGCAAGCAGTCGTTTATATACAGAGCAAGTATAATACTGTGCTGTTACATCATGATTATTTAGCACTCTCTACGGTGTAAAAGTATATTAAATAGGGAGTAGGTGAGTAATAAATGGGTGAGATGCAGAAAAGTGAAAGTGATAAAAAAGATGTGTAATGAAAAATAGGAAACTGGTCTTTCTGTATGTGGCTAAGACAAACAGCGTTTGTGTGTTAGGAATAGCATCACAAAACATCCCATAATGAACCAGCCACGCCGTAATCCATGCTTATTTGTTGTGTAACAGGTTTAAGGACTTAGCAGTGTGGCTCAAATTCCGCTCTCGGAGTTAAAGAGTCACAGTTACGTTGTGCTTCTCTGGTGGAAAATCTACTCGCTTCAGCATTGCCCTGAAGAGTGAAGGAGTGTATTTGTATTTGCAGAACGGTAAAATGTGTGATATAAAGCATCATGCATGTGCTGGAGGAAAGTGAGTTTGGAAAGATTTTTAAATCAGACATATAGTCCCAGGTGTAGAAAGAGACTAACCCCTGTAAGAATACCTCACTTAAGTGAGACTCGCCAATAGGGATCTTATACTTAGATTTGATGTTCCGAATAGCCCACTTTTTTCCAGTTGCTTGTGAATTGAAGAAATGGAGAGAGAGAAGTGTTTCCTTTGGTGGCATGTGGCACTTGAAATTTATTTGTTGTTATGCTTCTTGCTTGTTGTTCTTAATATCCTGTAAATGGATAAAATTGGTTGGAAACCTGTGTTTCAGAAGGGCAAAGAGATAAGAAGTTAGTGACATGTGATTTGTGCTTTGTTCCTTTCTTTACTGTCTGATGGTCCTTTTGGTTCACTAAGAGATGAACTCTGGGTAGGCAGAAGAGGGGATTAGTTTACTTTTGGGACTCATGGGAAAGAATCTTGGTTTCTCAACTTCTGGCTGTGCCTCTGATGAAAAGAAGGACTTTGACTCTTTGAAAAGGTGAAGCTTGACTTTATAATGATAATTTGCTCTTAGAAATTATTTGAAGTCAGAGCATTTGGCACTATATAAAAGTATATAAAAGAGCATGTATAAAAGATCTCAAGTCCCTGCCTTGAGGAATATACATACCAATTAGAACATAGCAATAATATGTACTACACATATTATGCGTTAGGGGGAAAAACCCAACAAAACCGAGTGATGGATTTCATTTTGGAAAATAGTTTTGAGTCATTTGTGGAAAATATGCTTTTAAGAATGAATGAAAAAATAATGGAAAACCAGTTCTAAATGCAGTGTTGAAACGCAAGGTTGCAAGTGGGAAACTGATACAAAAGATGCATTAGGGAGTGTGAATCACTGCCCCCACAAAAGAGTAGGGTGGAACTGTGGAGGTCCTTGAAGAAGAAGAATGGCACTTGAACCTAACGCGAGGCATTTGACCTGGGTGTTGACATCCTTTGATTTTTTGGGAGAGCACTATGCTGTTAGCAGCAGTTACTTGAATAGACCAGAGGGGAACAAATTATGAGCTTGGTGTCCGGAGATGACTCTGTAGGAGCTGAAGATAGAAAAGACTGAAGAATGGGCATCTTCTAGGGAGGAGGACAGGAGGGGCAAGGAGGAGGCACTTGAGCTCCTGCTGAAATGTCCGGGAAAACAAGGAGCCAGTGAGCGGGGACTGAAGCCGTGCAAGCGAGGGAGAGCCCAAACGGAAGAATTAGTCACGAAGGGCCCAAACAGGTTTGAGAGAGAGAGAAGGAGGCGAAGGTGCTTCTGGGAAGAAGCAGAAGCGTTGGGGAGCGCCGAGAAGGCAGGGCTGAAGAGCGAGCGGACGGAAAGGGAGGCGTGGGGAAAAGAAGTGGCCTTTAAACTGCGACGGCGGGGTGGTGATGGCCAGGGAAAGGGACCGAGCACCTGGCAGCTGCCTGCAGGTGATCCAGAAGGGACCTGACAGGCCGGCGGTGTGCACGGATAGCTGGGGCTCGGAGGCATGGCGGTGATGGAGGCGGGTGGGAGAGTGGAAGTAAGGAGGTCAGTGCTGCGGGAGCGGGGTGGCCGGGCAGGGATGTGCGCTGCGGAGGAAGGTGGAGTGACGCGAATGTAGCAGCGACGGCGTGTCGAGCGCTCTGTCGCGAGGAGCGTGTGAGAGGGGAGGGTGTTGGTGTCTATAGGGTACGTAGCTGCATCCCTCTGAAGGGAGAAGTGACGTTTACCTGTAGTATTTGGTGATGCAAACAGGTGCATGTTCTTGGTCTGTGTAATTTGCGTTTGTCTTACCGGTTGATAGATCTGTTTTGCAAGTTGTAGTTGTAGCGTATGGAAAACAAACAAACCGGCAATAGCCCTGCAGCAGAGTTTTCTTCCTTGCAGGCTTGTTTGCTTGCTATCCTGTGAGTGATGATTTCAGAGAGCTTGTTTTTGTTTTGTTTTGAAGTAGTTGCTCAGCATTTGTGTGCTGATGCTGTAGAAGAGTTTCTAAGAGGGGGTGGGTTTTGTTCCTTTGCTGTTTTTCTGCACTTAGCTCTACCTTCCTTTTCCCAAGGCCAGCAATCAGCTCAGGCATGGTTTTGGGGATGGATGTCCATCCAGGCCCTTCTTCTTCATGGTGGGTGTAACACAGAATAATCTTCTGCACTGGGGTGAACTTCTGTCTTTGGATTTCTGGAGGAACAACTTGTACGCTGTAGGTGAGGGATTGGCCCAGAGACTTAAAAGTCTTTGATTAAATAGCAAGGGGAGGGGTTGCACACGTATGTACATTCCCTGTTTATGTCAGGGGGGTATTTCTGAACAGAGTTGTCAGTGTTTATCATGTGATATCCAGAGTGTCCTGACCTGCCAAAATCTGAAGCATGCATTGTGCAGTAAGGAGAGCAAAGTTAACAGTGTTGGTAAAATGTGCCTTGAAATAATATTTATAAGCAGTGGATGGAATCTGTTTGTCTCTGTGGGTGATACATTGCAGTGATGTTCCACAGAGATAGTTCAGCACTTCATACCAAAATAAGGTGGACCAACTCTGACAGCTGAAAAATTTGATTTTGGGTTTAGTGTCTCTTCTCTTGGCTAGGAGCTTTGAAATCCAGAAAAAGTCATCTTGTGCTTTGTATTCATTCGGTACACAGGACTATTGTTTAAAAAGTGTTCAAAAAAGTAAATAAATAAAAAGAGGAAAAAGTAGTTACCCTACTATGTAGGTCAACTCATGCTTTATGGTGATGTCACTTTTGTTGTACTGGCTGTATCTGTTTGTTTTTCTGTGCTGACAGTGATGGGCTAGTGCAAGATTGAGTACATTTCACAGTTGGATTTGTCACATACGTAGTGGAAGTAGCTTTTAATGATGAGAACTACAGAAAACTCTAAAACAAATTAATGGAGTAGTGAAGCAACAGCAGACATCTCATCTTTAAAACTGCTGGTGAACTTAGAAAGTTGGGAACCCCTCTTTTAAACTACTAGCAATCACCTGTCTTACCAAGTGTAAGATAAGCTCATCATCACAAATTACACTTGTGGATAAGGTGATCTTCAGGGGTGCTGTGTACCTTAGCAAAAGAAGGTGAAATGAAGGTATTTCTGAGACACTGGCTCTCCACAGCCTGGCCTTCAGCACTGTCCTCTGCTGGTTTGGGGCTGGTGTCACTGAGACAAAGCTGCGTGCGGTTTAAGCAGCGCATCGAGTGCTGAGTCTCAGCTGGTGCAGAGCGAGCTTCAGCTTGGCTGGTTTGGGATCTCTGAAGTGCAGAGTGTCTGCGCTCAGGCCTGGGCATAGTCTGCATGCTTGACATTCAGAAATGTTGCAGAGAATGGAAAAACTGCGATTGAAAGTCTTAATTACCTGCTTAAGTTCTTAAACGTTTAAGAAAGCTTCCTAAAATAGAGCTTGTCCATGTTGTTTTGTGCTTTGCAAGAGCTTCTAGTGAAATAATTTGTGTGTTTGTGTGTGTGTATATAAAAGTAACTCAACAACTGAAAATGAGGTTTTGGTGGTAAATGTTTCATGAGTTTTGTGTTGCTTTTCAGTGCTAAACAGTGCTACCTCCGAAGGTAAATTTTTAACAGAATGCTTTTATGGCTTATTGCATATGATTATCCCTCCTTCTATATCAGGGCACCGTTCCTCTCCCTTTCCCCTCTGCCCTTTCTCTCTCCCTGTGTCTCCCCCCCAGCCCTCTTTTTTTAATACAATCTTTTTACTCTCTTAAAATGGGAGTTTGAAAAGAGATAAGGAAGTATAGCCTAAAAGCTTGTTTCAGTGCCTTACAGTTCCTTTATAATACTGTGGTGGGGAAAAAGTAAGCAAACGACTTGCTGGTGTTACTTCAAAAATAATTTTTTATTACAGTAAGGCTTTAATAGTTAATCAAACAACGGTGTTGTAATTCTAAATCTGTTAACAGGTTAACGCTTGGCAACACTTGCATTTATAAGGTAATGATTTTACTGTACCAATTTGAGAAATAGAATATATTAGGTATAAGAGAAGCGAATTTATTACCTTGAATTTCTTAATTCTCCACACAGCTTATTTCATAGCAACGAACGGTAGAAATAATCTTTACCTTCCATTGACCTGCTGAACACATAGCTGTAGCTAGTAAATTTGCTTGATATTAAACATACAGCTTTTTATATTTGAGGTCTGCTATGGGCAAGCCATTACAGCGTTGTGTGTATGTACTAAAGCACTGAAGTTCGTTCCTCACTGGTGTAATTGTTAGTTGTGACAGGGAGGAATTTGGGCACTTAGGACAATGTTGCTTCGTGTAACTCTTGCTGGTGTAGGAAATCAACAGTTCAAAATATTTACTTTTAATTATGCTCATGTTTTTCTTGCATTCAGGTCTTGATGGACACAGCACAAAGGCATTCCGGTTTTAGCTAGTGGTATAGCTTCTCATTTGATACACATTGATCTCATGGCACTGTGTGCATTTATGGCAGCTGAGGAAGTGGTTTGTGCGTAGCTTGCATTGACGGGGCAGATGAAAGAGGCAGCAAGAAGGGGTGGGTGTATATGTGTGTGATGTACTGCGCTCCAGTATTTTATATCAGCTGATGATTCAGTCCTGATTCTGCTGCAGATAATGTAAAAATAATAAAACTAAGTATTTCCTTGTCATGACACTGCAAATAAAAACATACACCTTTTTTCCCCATTTTAAAATGCAAACTGAGCAGAACATAATAGCGTATTAGCAGGAAAATACCCTGCCCTTACAGTTTGAAATCAGCCCCCACGCTGCAGATTTAAAATGGCCATGTTACAACTCTGTATAAATTGGTTTGCAGTGGAAGCCCTAACAAGATCATTAAATATAAAAGCACCGTTGGATGCTGGGAAAATACTGTGCTGCGCATGTATATGTGCAGCTCCATAGACATGCATGAATAGACAACATCAATGCCTTCGATTTGAATAAGGAGGTAATATACAGTATTGAGGTGACTTTGCTTGTATTTGTAAATGAGATATTTTTGGTATGATGCTATCAGAACTGTGGATGTTTCTTCAACTTTCCTTTTTAGTACTTGAGAATATGAAGAAACTAAAGTAACTCATGTGATGGGTGTGGCCAAATAGGAAAACATTATTGTTAAATTGAAGTTAAATGGATGGCTTTTTTTGTTTGCTTTTTAAAGATTTTTTTTTTTTGAACCTGAGATCATACTTCTGTTCAGAATTAGTGACACTATTACAGCATGTCAAAATAAGAGCTTTTGACTTTCCAACATATATCATTAATGACCCTAGGAAAAAAAAAATCACATCTGCACTAGTGCAGTTCTTGGCTTTCCTAGGGCTGATCAATAATCACATTGTGTATTCATTCCCCCAGCCCCCCACCCTGCGAGGTCAACTTTAACTACTAGCCTTTATATTTCAGGAAAAGGACATAGACTGCCTTATGCATTAATAATATTGGTCTTAGTGTTTCCTTTGGATCTAATTTACTGTTACCCATCAAAAAATCAGTAACTTTTTTTTTCTTTTTTTAAATTTAAATACTTTATCGGTAGTTTTTAAGGAGAGCTTTTCTCCTACCTTCTGGTGCTGTGTTAAGAGGTCTAGGTAGGAACTGGACTGAGGATGCTCAGGTTTGCTATGGTTTTGCTATTTAAGTGGATCCTCTCTTGATTGTATTGTAGCATGTGACAGTGACAATGGGAGAACAACAATTTCAGGGCCTTGTGTCTGGATAGAAACACAGCTGCTGCAATAAAGTCTTGTTATGGTTGACCAGTCATATTTGGACAGTTATTTCTAATTGGAAGTTCTTATTTACATTATGTTAGAAAACAGTTTGAAGCAAACTGGTAGATACTTGGATGAAGTTAGTTCATTTTCTCCTCCTTACCTTGAAAGATTAATGTTGGTTTTTTGTTTTGTCCTGCAGCCAGAATAAGTAGTTTTGAAAGAATCTTGCCTTTAAAATAAGCTTTTTTTTTTTTTTTTTTAAACTATAATGTAGTGGTCTCCAGCAACTGCTGTAAAATAAAGGGTTATTGTGGGTAGTTCTGTCAGTGTTAGACATCACCACTAGTTTTAAGTCTTGTGATGGCATTTTGTGATTTCTGCATTGTTGTTTTTTTCCATGAAAGTACTAGTGATACTGGTTCCCTTTTATTCATTTCTTCATATTAGAGGGGAAATGTAGTTTGTTCATAATGGATTATTGATTGGTCTGCGAATAGCAGAAGCCCCAAGGCCTTGTCATCAATGGTACTTACTCTCCCAATAGTGAATGCATCGCTTCATGCAGCTATTCGCAACCCCAGTCTGTAGAATATAAGCCCGTAATTGTTACTCTCGTGCATCGCAGTTTTTAGGGAGAGGAACTCTTCATTGTCATTATGGGATTTTCCCCCTCAATTTGTTCAAAGAATAGTCCCTTTGTTTCGGTAGCAAGATAAAGCTTGTCCTGGATGTTAATGATATATTTCAATTCATTGCTTAGAATACTACAGTGTAACTAATAAAGTACATTTCTTTGTCTCCTAGAAGACAAAACACGCACAGTATACTAAAACACAAAGTATGTACTGAGTGGGTGACAGCTCTGTGTTTCTCAACATACCCCGCAGCAGCGCAAAAGCAAACCCCCCCCGCCCCGTGCTCCTGAACTGCTTCTTGAGGAGCCACAAACAAATCTGGGTTACAGAGGTTTTGCTGACTTTGTTTTGAGAGAGATCACCTTGCTGCAACTGCCTTCCTCCAGCTTTTTCAGCATTAGTGTTTTTATCTTTATTTCAGTGTATTCTTTCCCCTGCTAAGGGTGTGGCATCGCTTGAGGAAGGCTTGACTCTGCTTTTGCAGCCCTGGCTGCTGCTCTGGAGCCTGCTGCAAAATGTCATTAGCTCATGGAGGGAGAAAGACACAAAAACACGTGATGTATTTGGAGAAGCTCAAACTAGTATCTCGGGGTTCAGACAGAAAACTCTTCAAATGGGAAGGGCTTCCCCAGCTGCAGGGGAAGGCTGATGTAAAATAATTAAACAAAAAAGTATTGCAAAATGCTGCCAAAGGATTTTATAAAGCCTAAGTGGAAATAGACTAATAGAAATTCCTTGTTTGTTTTTCCAGGAGCTTTTTATTTTTCCTTTCCAGTCCTGTGTCAGTTTTGGCAGAATTAAACAAACTTCAGGACGTTTGTTGTCAAGATTGCCGCTTTTAATAACTGAATAAGTTTGAAAATTTGACAGTCTTCTACAACTGGCTTAGGATTTTTGGATAGGTTTTTACTGGGTTGGTTTGGATTACTCTGAGAAAACCAATTCAGAGCTCTGCTGCCTTTACCTAATGGCAGGTTTAGTCTGTAGGTTGCAGAATGCCAGGATTTCCTGCAAATTTAAGTATGGGCTTACTATTTAAAGGTACGCTTGCTCTTCTACCCTCTGGTGCAGTCTGAAGGATGCTATCAGCTCAAGGCAGTAAAGGGTCTATAGGTTAGGGACATGGTCCATAAGAGGCATTTCAGTAGGACTGGTGCCTAAATGAGGATGACAGTATTGAGCCTTTAGTCAGGGTGGTGGACCCCCATGGGATCCAGGTTTTCAGAAAAAGCCATGTCCCCTCACAACGGGAGGAGGAAGGTGCGCAGGTAGAGCGAGGCTGGCGTGTGTGGAGGATGGTGTCTCTGCAGCCTGGGGAGAAGACAAGGAGGGAGAGAAAGGTCTCTGCGGTTCAGTGAGCGTGAAGGCTGGCAAGGCAGTTGTAAAACATTCTCTGTCTTTCGTCCACTCTTTTCCTGCACTTCGCTTTCTTCTGGCCTCTTTACTCTGAACAGCAAAGTCTGGTTTGGCTCCAGGGCAACCTGAGCCTTCTCAAACCAGGAGAGAAAGCTCTCCAGGTTGCCGTTCTTTGAAAGATACAACTTTCTCAAATTCACCTAGATGTTTATGTGCTATGTCCTATCATTTAATCATCTAGAAGGAATTTCAGTACGATATTTTTTCCACAAGATCACGCCTCACAGTGTTGTGGTTTTTTTTTTTTTTTCTTTAAAGTCATTGTTGCTTTTGGCAGAGAAACACGGTAGAGCGATTGCAGTGTACATTCAAACCTCTTGGAGATTAGAAAAGCGGTATTTCTCCAGCGCGTCTATCTTTCAGATGGGACTTGAAATACACCCAAACTGAAAGCAGTTTGTTTTAAAATATACAGTGTGCTATTTGAATAGGTCTGTGTAGCTTCTGAGATTGTATGTTCTTGTTTATCACTTACTGAAGAGTTTTCCCTTCTTGCCACTACAGCCCATGCAATATGATTTTTAAAGTCAGGTTTAATTGAAGAGAAGTTAAAAAAGAATGTATGTTGGAACAGGAACAATTTTCTTGTATGTTTTCCTCTCAGTCTGCACTGCACAGGATGTTTCTATGTAAGAAATGAATTTGCAATTACTTTTTCAATGTGGTATCTCTTGCATTATATTTTTCAATTTTCTTGTGTTGTTTATTTTCAATTTTTCTTTTATTAATTGTTTTCCAAGAGGCACAAAAGGTCCTTAAGAGGGTCTGTCTCACCCTACAGGGAGTCCTCACAGCATACCTGATCCTCTTTCAGAACATGCAGGTGGCATGAAGAGAAGAGTAATACGTACTTCAGAGTGCTCCTGTTTTATTTAAAGTGCTGTTCTCCTGTGTTTTTATGCATGCTTCCCTTCAAGACTATGTGAGGGTCTTGCAGAAGTTGTGAGGATGATGCAGCCATGCACCGGCATACCTGCCATGCTGCCGGCAAGGACGGGCTACCACGGCTTTGCTGGGGAAGCCACGGCTGATGCTGGGAAAGGGGCTGGGGCTCCCTGGTGAGAGCCCGTCACTTTGGCCAAATGTGTTTTCTCTCAAGCCAAGATTTCTGTTCGAGTTAGTTTTTAAAACCAGAGAAGTTTTGATGCTTAAATGTTTGAAATGGAGTTGATTCTGACAAATACTTGGTTTAAGCTTGTAGGAAAGCTTATATTCCCTTTGGGGGTGTGGTGGGGATAAAAAAAAGTTTATTTGTATTTATTCCCATGTGAGTCAAGGCAAAGACTCTGTGAGGCAATGGGTGCAGCAACAAGCTTTATAACTAAAATAGTTGGCTGAGCAAAGGCATTTCTTGGCACACCACTCCTCCTGTTTTTGGGTCTTTGTTCATGTTTCTCTTCCACCTTGCATTATATACCAAACCTGCCTGTAAACAGTGGTGATGTTAAGTGCCTCCGTATATTTTAGAGGGGCTGAAAATGCCTCCTGAATACTGGCCAGCAGCTGCTTATGTGAACTGCTGATCCCTAGTTCAACAAAATGAAGTGAATCTAGTTCATATGCCCCTTACAACAGGATATCAACCCCCCCTCAAGGAGTTGTATGGCATTTGGCATAGGCTGCAATGCCATTAAAACACACAAAATATTTTTAAAGACTACATATCAATTTACAGTTTACATTCACTTGCCTTTCCTTATGGCTTGCCTCTGTGCTAGTGGGGATCTCCGTGCTGTGACAGTCTGGAAGAAATCTGCACACTGGATGTGACTGCTATGGATTCTGTGTGACAAGCTGGTGCTAAGGAACTGCAGGGTGAACTTGGACTAAAGTGATGAAAGGTTACTGCTTACCACCTGAAATTACTGAGAGTTGAAACATTTTTTTAGTAGCCTTAGGGTGGCTGGAGGTGGCCACATTCCATGTGTGATGAAAGAGAATTATTTCAGAATACTTTCAAATTTGTAATTATTTCAAAATAGACGTATTTTTATCATTGCAATCAGCCAGAAAGAAACAAAAATAGCTATGGCAAAATTTTAGTCACAGCAGAAGAGTAATTGGTGTAGTTTGATTTGCCAGTTGACATCTTCCATCCCTTGTGCCATCTTTGATGTTGGAATAATTGTTTAATAATTAATGCTAAGGTGGAAATTATTAAGCCAAAATGTTATTTTCTCTTGGTAGGATTCTTTACAAGTGGTGTTTTCCTCATTTTGTAAGTTCAGTCTTCTGAATTGAAGCTTGTTTCAAAGTTATCATTTTTATTTTGTTTTTGTTGCTTCTTTCCAATGAACACTGTCTTTGCTGTTCTGCAAAGAGCCCCTCTGAAAGAGTTACTCCTAAGTGGCGCTCAAATGATTTGAGGAGGGAGTTCTAAGTTGCTTGTATATGTTTGTGTCAGTTGATTTACCAAAGCCTAAGAGAGACCTCCACATACCTTTACACTGTGTAAAGCAAACTCAGATTGGGTGAACACCCTTCCTCCCCCTGGAACTTCTGTCTGTGGAAAATCAGACTTTCAATTTGGTGAGTCTTAAATGTGTATGAATTCAAATAATTCAAATCTAGGAGTACGTTATTTCAACTTTTAAAGTTATAAATTACAGTGCATTGGCCAAGCTAAAGTAATGAAGTTGAAACAATTTTCTCAGAATATTTTGGTGAAGATGATAACACTTCCATTAAGTATTTTAGACTAATGAAATAATTTGGTAATTTTTTAACTCTGACTTTTCCCCCCCTCAGGCCTAATTTAACACAGGGCTAGGGGGATCTCCTGTGAGTGGCTAAGCCCTGTTAGAAGTAGTGCTTTCTTCATATCCTCATTTTCATAACTAAGTTTCATTAATGAAAATGTTATAAATAATTCAATTGAAATATGTCAAGACTAAGCACAAGGAAGCTGTGGCCATGTAAACAGAGGGACTCTGAAGCTTTGGATTTATATGCGCCTGAACTGCTACAGACAGCATTCTTGTCCAAGTTTGGCTGTTAAAGCTCTTTTGAACTTTCAGGCAGGAAACACTGTAGAAAGTTGAGTTAAAATGGGACCTACATTAAAAAAAAAAAAAAAAAAGTCGCTAGTCTAAAAGTCAGCCTACCAATAGGCAGTGTTGTCACTGGTATAAACTGTAGAAAATGCAGGATGTAGAAAACATTGTATAAAATACCTGGAAAAATCTGTCCCAAAGCTTGCTATCCTTTTTTTCTACAATAGTGGAGAACATTTCAGAAGAAGCTGTTGCTTGTTCAAGTATGCTATCATGTTAAATGCAAGAAGTACCCGGGTGTTTCTTTTTATGATTTAATGAGTTTTAGGTTAAGTCTTTGATTATAAGGCAATATGGGTTGTTACTTGGCAGATTTAGATTATGGGTCAAATAAATGAGATGTTACTCTGAAGTGTTTCATCCATCAATATGCAGTGGAAACTGCATTTGTATTTGTTGTTTGGCATGTTCGTACCTTCTGGTACAGCCACAACTTCAAGTGGCTGCCATTCTTTACATACCCAGGGATTTTCTTCTGAGGCTGCCCCTCAGTTTGGTTTTAAATGGCTAATTTTAGAAATTAATTTAGATACTCTTGTCTGTAAACTTCCTGCTCTTCTGAAGTTTGTGATCTGATGTGATTTTTTTCTTTTTTTTTTGTCATAATAAATTAGTCATAATATAAAAATGCTTCATTCAAGAAATGAAATTGCATTTATAGCGCGTCTCTTAGATATTACTGTCAGCTCTCTGAGGAAAAGGTAGTTTGGGTAGATGCTGTGGATAACTCTTGACAGGCTGAATGGATACTAAATATGCAGAAAATCAAACCCAGAAATGAACGGTCTTGTAGCAAATAAGTAGGCTAGATTAACTTAAACATAATGAAGTTATTCTATAGTGTGTAACTGAGATGAGCGTTGCATCAGTTTTACCTTGCTTTTTGCTAGGCTCATGCTGGTGATGTGGTTAGACTATTGATTTATTTACATATTGAAGAGACTCAGAGGTGAATACAATGAGAAATCTTAAAATTTGCAACTGTAGATCTGTAGCTCTTTATTTAGTGAGTCATACATGTCAAGTGATGGATGTGTGACTATATAGTCTTGTTATTGCTCTGCATATTTTTAGCTAAATTTTAAGAAGCTGATGTTTTCTTAATGTAGTAATAGATTGGTTCTCTTTATTAGAGAATACAGTATGCTTTGATCTTAGTCGTGGTGTTTGTAGTACTTAATGAGGTAGGAAGAGGGAAGATTTTTGTTTTACAGTGTGGTAATTGGAAAAGAAACAATCTATGGAGATCTTAACCATTGGGTTTTGCTGTATACAAGGTGGAGAACTGCTGGTGTGTTGCATCTTGCATTGCTGGGGCAGCTATTGATCCTTGTATTTAGTCATGACAAGATACAAAAGCTTTTAAACTTTTATTAGTCTGTTTTGTTAATCAAAGTCATCTCTTGTTTTGTTTGTTTGTTTATGGTTAATATTCTGTTTCATTGAGGTGGGTGGTACTGTGGTTTCCTGTATGTCTTGTTGACATAGATCAGTCGCTTTTAAAATAATTTGATACCTACTCACATTATCAGTTTACTTTGTTAGACTGAGACTAAATATTACACTTTAAGGTGGTTTTTTTTTTTTCTTCATTGCCCATCAGGAAATAACTTTTAGTTTTCCTGAATGCTTTGTCAGGCTCTGGATTCTTGTTTTCTCTCTAATCAAAGTACTGAGCGTCCTCAGCCTCTGCGCCTGCTCTGTGCATGCCACATCAAGCACAGCAGAGCTGTCTGAGACGCGAAGTAATGCAGTTGCCAGCAGGAATATGGTATTTGCTAAAGTCTCTAGGAAAGCCTTTTATCTTTGGCAAGTAAGTATTTTACATGAAATTACACATGATGGTAAAGCCACAGATTTAAAGTGTAATAACCCCCTCAAGAAATGTTTTCCTCATTTAAGGTGTATTTTTAGCCACTTCTGCCTGGTTTTAAAGCAAAAAATATTTTTAAAGTTTGCACTGTGATGTCAGTGTATGGGAATGAATGTTTGCTCTTCTTTGGATTTTACTTGTTTATTAATGATGCTTGCCATTGAAGCCTAAAATATCAGCAAAAGGAAAAGCTGCTGCTTTTTGGTGCAATAAATTGTAGTGTAGTACGTTTCTGAATGCGGGGCGAGTGATGGAAACTGTTGAATTAAAAATATGAGTAGGTTTAAATATATTTAAGAATCTACTTACACAATTTCTTTACATTTTTGTGATTTTTGTTCTTGTTTCAGGTGATCTATGCCATCCGCTTACAGAGCACACGGAAATAAATCGGCACTTCGGACTCTCTTGAGCAGCTGAAAGGAGAAACATTGCCCTGAGAATGAAGCAATAAAACATCTCTCTGCAGAACCGTATGATTGAAAACGCGGTCCAGCCCTCCTCTGCTGCTGGACATGCTTTTGTCCTCCTGCCCCGCTCACCTGATGTTGCAGTAATGCAGATGGATCGTAGTAGAGAGGCAGAAATGGAGTTACGGAGATCCTCCAGCCCAGGCAAGCTAAGCAAGAATGACGTGGATGCTGACAAGACCATGTGCCACAGCTGCTGCATCTGCGGTAAAAGTTTCCCTTTTCAGAGCTCCTTGTCGCAGCACATGAGGAAGCACACGGGCGAGAAGCCCTACAAGTGCCCTTACTGTGACCACAGAGCTTCCCAAAAGGGCAACCTGAAGATCCACATCCGTAGTCACAGAACAGGCACTTTAAGTCAGGGGCACGAGGCAGAGATGGGAGAGGCGCAGCTGGGGGAGATGGGTGTTTCGGAGGGCCTCGGCGGGTGCACCAGCCCCACTAAAAGTACGTCCGCCTGCAACAGGATCTTGAACGGTACGGCTCAGGTAGATAGCAGCAAGATCTTGTTGAGAAGCAGCAAGAAGGAGGTCATGGAGGCGGCGCCAGCCGAGGAGGATGGCAAGCTGACTTCTTACCAGTGCACCTTCTGCAAAAACAAATTTGAAAGGAAGAAGGACTTGGAGCAGCACCTGCACCAGGTCCACAAACCGTTCAAGTGCAGGTTGTGTAGCTACATGACCCTGAGGGAGGAGACGCTGTTAAACCACATAGAGAAGGACCATATAACAGCTCAGGTCCCAAATGGGGAGGCCTACACTGAGAACTGCAAGAGCGAGCTGAGCGCGGGCGAGTTTCCATGTGAAGTCTGTGGCCAGGCCTTTAGTCAAACCTGGTTCCTGAAAGCTCACATGAAAAAGCACAGGGGGTCATTTGATCACGGGTGCCACATTTGTGGCAGGAGATTCAAAGAGCCCTGGTTTCTCAAAAACCACATGAAGTCGCACGGCCCCAAGACCGGGAGCAAAAACAAACCGAAACATGATTTGGAGCTCATAGCCACTATCAATGACGTGATACAGGAGGAGACGATTGTGACGGGCCTCTCTCTGTACGAAGTTTGCACCAAGTGTGGAAATCTGTTTACAAATATGGAAAGCCTGAAAGCGCATAACGCTGTTCACTACCGGGCGCAGCGGGGCAGCGCCGGGGATAAAGCCGAGGGCTTAATTGATGGGAGCCTAAGCTCCTCGGTAACAAAGCAGTTTTTCTTGCAGTGTCTCAATCTAAGGCCATCT
This sequence comes from Haliaeetus leucocephalus, assembly GCF_000737465.1. NCBI lineage: Eukaryota > Metazoa > Chordata > Aves > Accipitriformes > Accipitridae > Haliaeetus > Haliaeetus leucocephalus. The sequence goes on along the minus strand of NW_010973023.1, from coordinate 4,852,850 downwards.
GTAGGGCTGGATAGAGTTACAAGAGGACAGCCTGGGAAAAGAGTAGCCGAGCTGGATCCGGTCAGTAGCTACCAAGCTTGGCAGCTGGCCACCAAAGGAAAAGTAGTAGAGCCCTCAGAGTATGTGAAGTATGTGGGATGGGACGAGGCCCTGGCGGATGCAGACGTGACTTACGACAAGGATAAGAGAGAGTATATCCTTGTCAACCAGGAGAAGCGCAAGCGAGACCAGGACTCACCCAGCTCTTCCAGCAACCCCAAGAAGAAGAGCTGCACCGGCGGGCGCCCGGAGAAAACCGGCGGCGCCCCGCCGGGGGAGAGCTGCCCACTCGCCCAGGGGGACCTGGACTACCGCCCTGCCTCACGGCAGAGCCGGCGGGCCGCCCAGAACAAGTCCACTGAGTGCTTTGAGTGCGGGAAGATCTTCCGCACCTACCACCAAATGGTCCTGCACTCCCGGGTGCACCGCAGGGAGCGGAGAAGCTGCGGCGAGGGTGGGATGGCTGCCCAGCCCGACCGCTATGGCTCTAGCAGCGAGGAAGGGGACTCGGGGTCCGTCAGCGGGCCCAGCACCCCTGGCTCTGCGTCTGCCCAGGAGGACTCGGTCACCTCCGGCCTGGGGGAGGAGGGGGCCGAGGAGAGCTCGGAGGAGGGAGCGGCCAACCCCTCGCTAGGTAAGATGGCTCCCAGCCTTGCCTTGCTCGCTGTCGCCGGTCCCTGCGTCTCCCAGTGCGGGACACGGCGATGAGGGAAGGGAGAGATGCGTGAAAGCGCCCGAGAGGTTTAAAGTCGGTGTGGATGGGGTCCCGTGCCCACTGAGCGCTGCTGCTTCTCTCGGCATGGCGACTCATGTTATGGGTCTCATGTTATGAGACTCTCGGCATGGTTTCTGGCGCAGGTAATAAAAGTGAGATCAGAGGACGTCTTCATAAGGTGCAGGCAAACTTGTATTTCGGTGGAGGACACCTGAGAAGTATCTTAGTTGCCCATAGGAATGCTATAGGGGAGGGTAGTGTCTTCCCTGGACATCTCGGGGGCTGTTTTTCCCGATTGATGGGCATCCTGTGCACTGCTCTGCCTGTAGCATGCAGGTGTAGCAGGGGCACAGCCTGTGTGGTGTAGCCCTGAAGCACGTAAACTTGTTAATCGCCAGCGTGAGAGGCGTCTCTCTCCTCTTCTCTGCTTTGCTTCCCAAATTGTGTTTATAACTCCAAGGGCTATAATTAATCTCTCTGGATTAAAGCGGTCCTTTGAGCCCAACACTAGTAAATGGAACAAATTATTCTCCAAATAGCAGCAAAGTAAATATTTAAAAGAACACCATTAAGCGCTTTTGTATTTTTTTTTTAATATTTTTGTTGTTCACCATTCTTTGTTTATAATACCCTTTTAGAAATGTGAGATTAACCATTCTTTCCTTACTAGGCTTGTGCTCTTTGTTTGTTTTCTCTTTGGCGAACAATAACGTTTTCCTCTCATTTTCATTCCTTTTGTTGTGAAGACCATAGTTATCTGTAGAGTTAAACTCATTTTCAAGACCATCGCGAATGAAGTAATCTGCACCATTGTGGAAGAGGGTGGGTTTATTCAATTAGCTGTATTCTGTCAGGATTTTATATAATGTTGCTCTTTCTCCTGGCTACAGACCCCGCAGCAGCAAAGCTACATTTTCCAGAATTGTGTATTAAGTTACATGTTTTTCATAAAGTTTTGAAGCAATGTTGGATATTTTTTTTTTTCCATTAAGCTTCTTTTGTGAAAGTCTCATGGTTTTAGGACAAGTAAAGATGGGGCCGATGCTGCTTGGCAATATAACTTTCAAAATGTAAGGCGTAGAGGGAAGAGAGCTCCAAAGGACTGAAACTGTAAAAAATTAAACCCATCTGTTTGTCCTTAAACTTACAAGAATGGTCCTAAACTTGATTTTGCTACAACTTGGATCAAGTCCCCTGTGGACAAATGGGGTGCACACTAGAACAGAAATGTAAATTAAACCAAGAACTCCACTTTTTTTATGCTTTCTTGCCCTTTCCATAAACCACAACTCCAAAAAGTCCTAGCGACAAGCTGACTTAAAATATTTTCACTATGATTACTTGCCCATTTAAAAGACTCAAAATTTGACTTTCCCATCTGTTGTTGGATTTTGGACACTTAAACAAAGTTCCTTATGGGAGCTTACATACTTACTTTGTGTGAAAATCCACCAGCTGCTGCCTGAAACACCTAGTTGACACAAGATGCAGTGATAAAACTGCAGGTTTGTCTGGAGTTAAATGGGGCTGCCATGTTTTACCAGTGTAATGTACAGTGCTCTTATGGAAACTGCTGTGATGGAAAACCATCTCTCCAGAGACAGGCTGAAAACACTGAAACACTTTTTCACATGATGTTCAAATAGGAAAGCTACTGTTACGTGTTCTCCATATTCAGCACTTTATTTCTAACAAGAGGAGCTGTCTCATCTCTGCCTGTCCTGCTTCTTGCCTCCACTCAAGCTTTGAGCCCTTGTTGCAGGAGTGAAAGGTGAGAGTTAAAGTCACACAGCAGTTTCTCTCACAGGAATTAAGGTTACTGGCTTAACCAATGTCACTAGCCAGCACCTGGAAGCTCTTTTCTTTGGGTGCCAAACTGGTCCTTATCTTCTTTAACTGTAAAGCAGCAGCAAACTGATGGGCCTAAATAAAGGCACATCTTGGAAGAGGGATGCGTTTGCATTGATGGGCCGGGAGAGTGGCTGCTGCTGTGTTTTATATTTGCTAATGTCACAGCTGAAGAGCTAATCAAGTATTTAATTGGCTAATAAGAAATGTTTTAATCTTATGACCAAGAGAAATGTTACCCTTGCTTCTTAATAGAGTTTCCTTAAATAAAATCACTGTGTCAATGAAGTGACAAAGATTTTTTGGATTCAAAAGAAAGTTGTTTGTTTTTTTTTTAAAGGAGTTTTCATAGGTCAATGTTCAAGACTTAAGTTTCTCAGTTTTCTCTTTTTGTTATGCAGGTTTACTGACACTGCCCTTACATTGTTTTCTAAGGAACTGGGGTTCTTCTGTCCAGCTTGGCTGTAGGATTAGTTTTACTCTTCTGCAGATCGCTGCTTTAACTCAAGAGGCTTTCTTTCCCTCCTCTGTGAACAGAAACTTAATGTGTACAGAATAAAGGCCGAATTCCACCCTCATGTACGCTCCTGCTAAAATCAGGTGTGGCCTTGAAGCACATTTTGTCCTAGAAGTGCTGCAGTTTGCTATCCTTTACTGCGGCTTTTTGTAGTTATTCTTGCAGGTGAAGCTTTTCTGTTGAGGGCCGTGCTCCAGCCCCATGGTCCGCATCCCTCCCCAGTGGAGGCAGGCAAGCAGCACTCTCTGTTCCTGACCTGCCTCCTACGGTATTATTTTTACTCAGGCTGTGGTCAGGAAAATCTTCTGTTATTCATAAGGTAATTTTATATGGTATCTGTATTTTTTATTATTATCATATCTTTAGTCCCTCCCCGCCCCCCCTCTTTGACGCATTACTGTGTTATCCAGGGTCAGAAAAGGGCCTTGAGACTGCCAAGTATTTGTGGCCTTGACTCAGCTGAAAGTATTTCTTTCTGCATTTAATTCTTAATAATCTGAGTAGTCCTCTTGACACACAGTGTCTTGCAGCAGGGAAGCTGGCAATGTACCTCCGTGGTCACTTAGGGCCAACAGATGTTGGGGCTGAGGGTGATGGGCTGGGAAGTACTGATAGGGCTTATTGGGAGAAGAGCAAGAATTGCACCTTGCATGTGAAATGGGGTTGAGAGCCTCCAGGGTAGCCACTTCTTTGTTCTTAACATATCAGTAATTTGTCTCTGCTGTCTACGTAGAGTAACATAATGATTTCTCAGGCACAGGGGTACTGTTTGCAAACCCAGCTTATCAGCTGCCAGGGGGTAAGCCAGCTGGTTACAAAGTGCTTTCCATCTTGTTGGAAGGAGGGTAAAAATTAGTTTTCTAGAGTTACACACAGTGTACTGTGGGATACCCGTCATACAAAGATACATGCATGAGGTGTATGTGCTTTGTGTAACAGCCATGTGCGAAGAGGTGGCCCAGAGCACATTCACTCTCTTAAGAGCAGACTTTGAATATTTTTTGAGGTCTTCCTGCCCCAGATGAGTCTTCGTTTTTATTTGGCATTCAAGCCACTAGCAAACTGTACCTGAATTTCCACTGAGTTGCATGCAGAGCAGTTTGAACCACCTGTGAGTTGTTGCTCAGCACTTCCCCAACTTGAGGCTTTTTTTTTTTTTTTGATTTTTAAGGAAAAAGAGCCCCAGAGCTATGACTAAGAGAGTAGAGGGGGATTATGCATGTGTTGATGAAAGTGGAAGGGAAAATACTCTGTTTTTTTAATCTTTCAGCTTCTCAACTAAAATGTAGTTTTAGGTATGCCAAAGAAATAATTCAGCCTGCGTGCATTCAGTGGTTAGTATTTTTAGGGCTCAATGTGGGCCCCCTCATTGTCATGGTGTGTTTAGCAGTGAAGGTGTTAGTTTGTTAGGTTGGGCACTATGAACTATTTCAGTCCTGAAACGAAGGGGGAAGTATAATTTTTGAGGCTGTGACTGCTGCTGGCAGGTGGGAAGATGAAGAAAAGAAGTGAAAACTATTTAAATACCACTTGGCGCTCAGCAAACACATAGTAAAAGCACAGGCCTGTGTTGCCCCAGTCAGTAAGGGAGTGCCATAAAGGTACTTCTTTTTGGATCTAAGCACCAGATGGGGCAGGAAGTAAATGTTAAAAGTAATCTAGGAAGGGAGGGGAGAGAAGAGAAAAAGAAAAGGAGTGTTTTATAGGAATAAAGGAGAGGAATGCTGCTTCTAGCCTGAACTCTCAGGAAAAGAGAGGGTGTTGCTTCTTGGAATGCTGCTTCCAGTGTCAGCCATCTCATCCATTTTGTTTCCTTTATCTCCTGCCTCTTCTTTCCCTTTTCTTTTTTTCCTTTTGTCAGACTCCTCTGGATTTTTGAAATGCTTTAAGGAGAGACTGATTCACTCTTACTCCACACATGCTGTTTTTATTACGCTGGCTAATTCAGGAAGGGGCTGACTGTGAGTGAGAACTGTTGCGCTAGGCCCTGTACGAGCACAGCTTTAGGCCCAAGGAGCTCGTACTCTGACTAGATGAGGTGGACACAAGTTGCTAGACTGCACAGAATATTTAAAAAAACCCAAACCAGCCAGACGATAAACACAAAATGGTGGTGCGTGGCTGCATTTGGTTTGTGTCGGGAATTCCCGGTGGTATGGTGGGAGTTGCTCAGATGAGCTCCGTGAAGGGGCGAGACAAGATGGGAGTAGGATGTAGGGAGGAGAGCAAGGGGAATGGGGGAAGGCAGGGAGGAGGAGCAGGACCTCGGTGAAGGGAGCTGTGCCGTGCCATGAGGCTTCGAAGAGGAGGGCAGGCTGAAAAGAGGTGTGGGATGGCGTTGGGGTTCAAACCCTCCAAGGCAGTGCCAGGGTGCCGGGTGCCTTGCGCTGAAGGCGTGAGGGCTCACGACACCCCGCACTGAGAGGTGGATAACTGCAAGAGGATTTCCATGTGAAAACCAGAAGGTCTGGAGCAGTCGCATGAGTGGGAGACAGCAGCAGGAGCTCGCCTTGTCCATACCGGCTAGTGGGCCCACCCCCTTGTTGTTATCAGTCTGCTAACAGAACTAAATGCTCGGCTCCTTCCTAGGTTTTAGCTTAAAAAGAAAAGAAAAAAGAGCTGCAGCGCCTGGTTTTGGAGCTCTTTGTGTTCGTTACGTTGTAAAAGCTCTTAGAAATCCGTGGCCAGATACTGATTTAGTAATTAGTAAATTGAAGGAGAAGAGACAGCTGCCTCTGAATTGCTTACAGGTTATACAAACTGGGGGATGTAACACATTTTTTGCAGGCATGTTATAAGATGATCCTGTATGTAAATTGGAATGCTTGAATAGAAACACAATGATCTTAGTAAGTTTTGTGAAAGAAGAAGAGTAGGAGAGATTTATGAAGCATAAACTTGGACATTGTTTTGCTCAGATATAGCAACTCCAAGAGCTGGAACTTTAATGAAAAGTGCCTTATTTCATAAGGCTTTTGACTTAAATCAAAAGTAAAATTTGTCCAGAGTTGCTTTAATTTTCCAGTAGAATGGCGAGGCTGTAATTTGAGAGAGGAGAGGAACAGTAAGAATAAAACAGCTAAGCAAGTGAAAATAGAAAATAAAAATTTATAGTAACTCCAAAGAAGAGAGATAGATAGTCCTATTAAAAGTTTTCTGTTGCCAAAGTGAGTGCATGAAACACAGCTGCCAGCGTCCAGTACCAGGACTTCATTGTTCTGCTTATATGAAAAAATGTTCCTCTGTGTGCAAGGGAATTCCTCTCCACTATTTAAAAATCAAATATTTTTACTGTATATCTTAATCAAATAATTACCCTTTAGATACTTCTCATGCCACACTCTCACTTACTGTAAATCTCACAGTATCATGCCACTGAAGGCAGTGCTTTTGGGGCATTTTACACCAAATGAAGATCTTGTTCTATATGTACAATCTTAAGTGTGTTGAAAGCATATTTATTTTGCAGAATAAGTGTACAACAAATTGGAGAATGTCTCAGTGGTGGACAGTTGGTAACTACTGCTCCAGGCTTCCCAGAAATAAGGTAGTTTCAGGGAAGAACAGTGTCTCGGTGGCTTCTGTTAGATCCTACCACGAAGATAAAAACGTTACACTGTGATTATGCACTTCACCAGTTAATTTTGGCATTGCCAGGGAGTGGTTGTTGGAATATAAAACCCCCTCAACTTTACAACCCAAACTAATTGGTTTTATTGTTAACACCAGTGGGATTAATGCCAGAACTTTCAAATACAGCAAGTTGATGATTCAAATCATAGGGGAAGTTGGGCAGAGGCAAGGACCCTGTGCTTGCAGAAGGAAGAGCATCTGTTAGGCATTGTTTGGGACTCTGCAAAGTTCAAACTGTTCCTCAAAGCAAATTTGGTGGATCAGGACTAGATCAGTTACCTAGTTTGAACGTGTCTAATAATACCATCCAGAAATTTCTCTTCTATATCTGCCTTGCTGTAATGCACATAGTCCAATCCTGATGTGTGTAGCAAAGCCACATGTGGTTTGGTATTTTCTCATGATCTGAGGTTTCTCTGCAAAGCACTGCAGGTTGAAGCATCATTTTTGACCAGGACAGGCCTGTGTGTATCTCCACAGCGGCATTCTGTTACCTCTTCCCTCCCCTTTGGACTCTTGTATGCTCCTCAGGACTGCAGAGGATATCTCCTATGTGTGAGTATATATATTCCTGTGGTGCTGCCATCAGCAATAGCTTTTTGCTTTCATTTATCTTTAACTGTGGGTTGACATGAATGGGAAGAAGAACTGAGGGAATAGAACAAAGTAGAAATTATGCTGATCATCCCAAGGAAGTGGATAACAAGAAAAATTCTGGCAGCCAGAATCACTGAAGTGTATATTGAGGGGAGAGGAAGAGAGAAAGCCATAGGACATCTAGAGGGGCGGTTAAAGCCTCCCTTGGCACATGCACCTTACACTGTGAAGTTGCTTGGCCCTTCATTAGTTAGTTTAGGCTGATGGTGGGAGCTGTGCTTCAAGAAGCTCATGCAAAAAGCATTAGACTGGAACAGGGCAGCAATGCTTTGGGATAATGCACTGTACCCTTTAATGGTATATATTACCCTGACATCATACCAACTAAGGAACGTTTAACGATTGCCCTGTAGGCATCTTGGGTAATTTCCACTGTGTTCCTGATTACCACGCTCCGCGTTACTAGGTCCTGTTTTACCCAGTCTCATATAATGTGGGTGGCCAGCAAGAGTGTTAAACAGTAATTCAAGTTCCTCTCACAATGGGGCAGGGTGATGAGGAACAGATAACACACAGTTAGCTCAAGTCAGAACTAAGGCTTGCTGGCTGAGCTTGAGATACTTCAGTAGATGAATGACTTCTCATGCCAGAGATTGCCTTTGTTATTGCTCAGAGAGAGCTTCTTTTGCAGCATTTTGAAGTTTTTAATCCAACTGTTGCACTGCTTTTATTCCTTGCAAACATTTCAGTGGGGGTCTTATTTAAGTACCAAAGAATTCTGTGCAGGGTGTTTTGCTACAGCATGTCAAAGATACTTCTACTGTATTTAGGTTTAATGGTTAGTGTTCCTTTTTTGTAGGTTACCATATACAATAACACAATTAGACAGAAGTGTTGTTTAGACCATTTATTGTAGCTGTAGGTCTGTGATATGAGCAACCAAAGCATAGCTCAGCTTAGAAGAAAATTTGTACCAAGATGCTAAGGGAAAGGGAGATTTATCCAGCCTTTATTTTACCTGTTACAAAGCAAGGAAGTGAGTGTGTTTTCTTAAAGGTAGGTGATAGTAGGATAAGCTTTGCCCTGAAGCTTATGTAAGATGCCCAAAGTAAGATTAATTCTTCATACTTCTGCAGCTTTTGGAAATGTCACAAGAGCTGCTTCTAAGGATCGCTTGTGTCTATGTTTAGTCCTTCCTGAATTGCCAGTCTTCATTCCATGCTTACCAAATACTTAGCATTTAAAAAAAAAATATTTCCAAGGGTGTGGAAAGCTATTTGCCATCTTTGTTTCAGTTTTCACATTCAAAAATATACCTTTATGTTTAAGTCAGTTGCACAGGGGGTCCAGTTTTCATAGTGGGCTTTTAGCTCTTCTTCAGCAAGTATTACAAACATCTGCATATAGGGATGTGCACTTGGGAATCCAGCTGCACAGTAACTCAGCTTTCTCAAAACCCTCACTTCTTGACACCTACTCTGCCCTTGCTGCCTTGTAAAAGCCAGTTTAGCAATTCTGGTATTTCTTAGTACTGGATGTTTCTATTACATCAAGCTATAGCATGTGAAATACCGCTTTGTGACATTTATAGTCGTAAGATCACATTGTGTAGTGCTTTTATTTTCTAGCAGTTTCTGGTTAGTGAGCGAGGACTCCCTTCCCCCCAGCTAGTAAAACAAGATTCAGGCAATGAAAATTGCAATGGTAGTGTTTTTAATCTGATTTCCAAATATTTCAGTAGTGCTAAGCTGTGTTTAGTGGGGTTCTACTGATCTGTAAACGGCTGCTAACGAGGGACTTGTGTAGATGTCTTTAATGTTAAATCTTTTTGCTGCTCTTAACATTATGGTTCACAGTTTGCCCTTCATCCATCTTAAACCAGGTTTTCTTTGTTAGGTTTGGCAGTAGATGCTCTCAGTGGATATGGTGGGCTAAATTCTGGGGGAGCTGAAACTTAGGGGAGTCCCAGGGCTGCACAGGGTATAAAAGCAATGCACAGTTTGGCCTAGTGTTGGTAGATAATTTGTTTTCTGCAGGTGCATTTTACAAATACAAGTTTTACTAGGTCTCACTTGACTTCACTTTATTACTTTTTAACCCAGTAGTCTCATTCAAGCACTGGATTGCTTTAAGTTGAATGGGCCTGACTGTGGTACCAGTCATACCAGTAAAAGTCAAGAGCAGCTTAGCTGCAGTCAAGGGAACCCTTTGCAGGGGGAGCATCAATGACTTTTTCTTTTATTCTCAGTTTTCTTTTGATTGCCCACAAGATTTATCAGCTGCAAACCTGGATTTTTAGGGAGATTAAAAGCATATAGTGAATTTTATGGGAACTGTGGAGGAAAACTGAGTTTTTCATTATAATTTTCAGTTCCCTAGTCCTTTAATGAAACTTTTGGATCCGTGTTACACTTGGTGTGTGACTGCTACTGTGCCATATTTTGTGACCAATTTCTAGACATTATTTTCAATGCCTGGAATGGATTTGTAAATGTGTAGGGAACTTCTTTTCATGGTGAATTTGTTTTCCTTGTTTATAGACAGCATGGGTTTGAACTGGCAAATTGCTGAACGCTTTGGCCCTGATCCAGCAAAACTCTAACTGCTAGCTTGATTTTAAGCATATGAGCTGTCAGGTTGGAATCATTGTTAACTGCTTTGTTGAACCACTTGTCACCTAATGGCTTGAGGTTAGAGAAGAATAGAGAAATCTTTCTTTTCTGTAATCGATGCCAGTGTAAATTGCATATCCTGAAACGTACTGTAGCATGCAGACTTTACAGAGGATAAGACTAGGGGAGGAGCAAGTCTCAGAATTGTCTTTTGTGGATACTCTGTTAATGGATTCAGTTACGCTTCAGTGATGCTAAGGGCAAAAATCCAACACTTCGTCCTTTTAAAGTGCAGAACGTCTATTGAGAAAGTGTCCATGTGAAAGACAAAAGTGCTCTCTCAATTGATGCTTATTGTAGCTTGGATATGGGTGCTTACTTAACATGGATTTAGAGCATGAGATACTCCTCCTTATACAGGACCCATGGGGGAAGATTTGCCCTCCTACTTTTTAGAACTTTGTTTTCCAGGTTGGTGATCTCAAATCTCAGATATTAGTTCATTATCTCTGTTACTTCAAATAACAGAAAAATAAATAGCCATTAAAATGATATTTTTTTTTGTCATATCACAGCTGTAATTTTAGTCTTGTTTTGGAGCTGTAAGTTAGGGGTAGTTACTCCAAGTCAGATACTCCCCCCCCCTCCTTTGAAAGGATACAAAATCACTGATTTATTTCTTTTTTTTTTTCTTTTTTTCTAAAGACTAAATTTGGGTTTGGTTTGTAATATAAGACACTCCCAAACCTTGTGTTTCTTTGAGATAACAAATTCATCAGGCAGTTGAAGGCATCAGCTACACCTACCAGCACTTCAGAGGTGTGTGTTATCTCAAAATAGCATATGTCTTGTGATGTCTTACTGCCTAAATAGCATTTGAGGCAAGCTGCTGTCAGCAAAAACTAAATATTGGGGGGGCAAGCACAAGCACATGGGTTCTTTTGGAAATGGGAACCTCGTGTCTAAACAGGTGTCCCCCCCCTCCCCCCGTGAAACATTTTCTGTGTGTTTTAACAATAGGGGTTGCACACCAGCGTCATTATGGTGAAAGACTTGAGAGCAGTGAATTGGGATGATAATGGGATGTAAAAGACTTCATTTCTTCCCATCCCCACTGTACCCCAAGGTAGTGGAGCAGATGCTGCATTTGCTGTTTGCCTTTTGGATGTTTTGCTAGGTGTGTAGCATCATTGAACCAAAGGTGTATTCAGTTTTCTGTGATTTAGCCTTTATTCAGTAGGTAGTAAAGCCTTTTTTAGTAGATAATGAAGCAAATAGATCCTTCTCTTCCCTTAAAAGAGAATTCAGGAAGTACAGCTTAAACTGCACATGGAACACATTAATCTTAAACCCCTTATAATACTTTGCAGAAGTTTCTTGTCCTTGCACATGCCTGTATCCACATGCACAGCAGTTTCCCAGAAACGTCTTAACCTTAAGTACTGTTGAAGCCTGGAGAAGCCCTAAAAAAAAAATAGTCAAACACAGAATGGCAAGGAAAGTTGTAACAGGAAAAAAATTAATCTTCACTTGGATAGTTCTGGGACAACAAAATGGGTGCATGTAAGTGAGGATCACTTACTTGCTACTGTAGTGCTAAATATGTTTGCCAAGGAAGTCTCAATGCTGTTACTTGTGTGGAAATATGGAGTGTTGTTTTTTTCATTAGTTTATACACACAGACATGATATATTAGTTATAATTCAAACATGATCACTTTATTTTGCAAGTGAAGTTGTTAGGGTTTTTTATCTCTGGTATTATCAGCATGCAAGTGCCTAATATTAAGGCCCGTAATGGAAATGAAGTGTTATTAATGCATAATGAAATTTTTATGTGCTAGTAAAATTTTCTGCTACACTGACCTTTCTTGGTCAGTTATATTAGAGCAAGAAATTTAAAAAAAAAAATCTCTTGGGATATATTCAGTAAGTTGAAATACTGAGTTCACTCAACCAAGGCATCATGGAAAGTACTCTTCATACAGTATTTACTCAAATTCCAGTTTTGCAACTTTCTTTGAGGCTTTCAGAAGCCAAAAGGAAAGAAACATGATACCTAGGGGAGGTGAAGGTTGGAGTGGGCCAAAAACGTAATGTAATTAAAAACTCTGTCAAGCTGAAAAAGGTTTGAGAAAGGCAAGGCAAAAATTCAGAAAGTGTGTGAGCGTATGTAGCAAGTGTAGATTAATATATATAAATGGGAAGGGGCTGATGTGTTACTATTAGACATGCATCCAAAGTATGCAAACAACTTCTTCTGGAAGCTCATTGATACTTCCAAGCACACTCCTGATGCTGACAGCCCTCTAGAGATCCCTGTCGTAGTGGGGAGCGGATGGCATACAAAAGCGCAAGTCAGAAATGTGGTCTTCTGCAAGAACTACCTTATCTGTGAATTTGCTTGCTAATGTGAATATGTTTGGACTGATGCACAGTATTGAAAGTATCATGCAGCACGTACATTGTAAGATAACTAGTCTGCATTTCTTTTGTTGAGGATCTGAATTTAGAGTGAGACAAAGTGCCATTTCCTGAGATATCTCAGTGGTGGTGCGGGTGAAGCGGGCGCTCAGGCTGGTGCTGCGGAGAGCAGGGTGCCGTGGGGCAGTGGACGGGACCTAGCTGGGGGCGTTTCCCTTCGATCCAGCTCGTTGGGATGATCGCGCGGTTGTGAACCGAAGGAGGTGGCAGAAGAGTTTGTCTTGAAGGGGTTGGTCTGGATTCAGGCTCTTGCCAGCTGCAAACTGTAGGTGGTTTATGTAGGAATGGTAGCAAATGGGAGCCTTAGGAGCAGCCTTGGGAAAAAGCTGAATCAATGGCATGAGGAAGCAAGCTGGAGGTAAGCATGCTATGTTTGCGTAAGCGGTGCCACGGCGTTAGCTTACTGATGGGAGAAGGGCCGCGAGGATGGCTGAGGCCTGGAGCAGGACATGCCAGGGAGGCTGGCATGCTGCGGGGCCGCCTGTACAGGCACAGTTGGTGCTTGAAAAATGAGTATTGCTTAAAGGAAGGAAATGAGTGACTGCAGAGTGCACGTGGAGAGACAGTGGAGAACCAAGGAAGGAGGCACTGTAGCTGAGCATCATCCTGTTCACATTAGGGTGTGGGAGTGCATCGGAGCAGGAGGTTACACAGTGCCCCTGCCACAACCCTGCGTGGGCACTCCCAGCACTCGAAGCCATGCACGGCAGTAGAGCAGGTGAAAGAAAAACAGGTAAAAAGTTTCTTTCAGGTCCTGAGAATGGTGGAAACTGAAAGGGGAAGGAGAAATGATAACAGCGAAGCGTACAAATGAGGGATTCCGTTTTGATACATTGCGTGTCTTAGTGTTTCACCTGGTAAATCACAAGGATGGCTATATTTCTTTGTACTTTTTCATCTGAGTGCTTGAGTGTCGGGAGATAATCATTATGTTTGGAGAAATACTTTGAAAGAAGACATTTCCAATTCTTCTATATCTGTTTCACTTTCCTGGTGTGCGGGGAAAAGGAATAAATATATTATTATTGAAAGTGTCATTGAATGGGAAGATTCAAAATGATGAAGTGCTGGACTTTGAAAACATGACTGTTAAAACTGGTGTGGCTGGACCTCTTGGCTTAAACGTAGCATGTCATTTCAAAGGCACTAAAGCCAGATGCATAACTTGCCCCAGATGTTTAGATTCAGTGCAGCAATCACACATGGTGTTATGAACAAAGTTGCCTATACCCTAGTAATGGATATTTTATGAATAACACTGTAATTTCAGACACCTTTCTTTGCCTATGTTTTCACAGAAATATATTAGCACCCATGGCAAGCACTGTGTTTGTCAAACCAGCTTCAAAATTTTAATGTATTGTTTTCTTGTTATAGATACTTGAAAGTACTTGCTATGTTTCTTTCCTTTAATGACATTAACAGTTTATTGAGAGCTAAGGTTGCACATTGGATTCATAATCAGTTTTGCTTATACGGAATATTTTATTTTCTGCCTTTCTTTCATTTTGGGGTCATTTATATAGTAACAGAACTTCCATTAACTCCTGCTGTTTATTCTTTACCCTTAAGCTATAGCCCTTTGTTGCAGCATCACAGTGTTGACCCTGGAACCAATTACTGTGCATAACAACCAGAAGATGATGAGGCTTATTCTGTAGCCCTTGTTTTCCAGTAGTCTTGGTGTACGTAAGTCTCTTGTAGTACATGAAGCAGTAGGATAAATCTGTTTAAGAACTTTGTAACACTACCTGGCCAAAAACAACAGTAAAAGCAATACGGGAGAAAATAGGCTCCTTTGCTGATCTCTTGTTTTACAGTCCCGAGAGTGCAGCTGGGAAGGCTACAACATTCTTCCTGCATTCAGAGAGTTGGGATGTTCTCCATTAGTTTTGATGTCTGTCTCTTCCCTGGAAGTGAGTGCATGTGCAAATGTGATACAGATGTTGTATGAAAGCTTAATTACTCCTCTCTTTACTTTAAGCAGTGGTACTGTTCTGTTTTGACCCCCGCCCCCCACCCCAAAAGACTTTTCCTGAGAAGAGAAGGGAAACCATTTTCCCATTCTTCCCTTACTCAGGGGTTAATTATATTCTGCACTGCGACTATACCTCAGCAAAAGCTGAATGGAAAAACAAGACTCTATTGACAAAAAAGCGGAAGTTTTTAGGCTAGCTTAGATTTTTCTGTTCTTTTCTAGGACTTAGAAGTCCTTACCAATTTCAGCCAAAAGAAGAAATCCCACCCTGAGGTTACGTTTCATCCATGCGCTTTCCTTCTGAGAGAGCTTAAATCTCTCTGCTATTTCCTCATGTTTGGTTGCTGGTCGTTGACAGCCAGCTCCGTTAAATTGTCACAGGTGCAACTGTAAGCAGCTAGCAGGAACTGAAGAAACGCGGGTAATCCCACTTAGGAAATCCCCTAGTAGCTTGGTGCTCACTCGAAGCAGAAGACCAGAAATACAGTTAGTGGCAGTTAGAAAAAAGGAAGAAAAAAAATATTAGCTCATGAATCAAAATTAAAGGGATATTCTCTGCTCTAATTTCTGGGGTCAACATGCATTATCACAGCTCTTCTCATGGAGGCTTCTGTATCTGGACTTCTGAAACAATTAAGGAATCGCTTAGTTATGCTCTGAAACTGTACTCTGGTTCTGGGATGCCATATATGCAGTCAGATTGGATAAACACATTTATTTTTATTTTGCTGTATATTTATTTCTATGTATGCCTTTGTGCCCGTTGACTTTTCATGCTTTCACAATCGCCAGTGTAATCTTTCCCCCCTTTATTTTTAAACACCCCCTCCAATACAACAAAATGAAACAAGCCATTCTTTCAAGATGTCTGAGACCTGACTTGTTTATATTTTCAGATGAGAAATAACAAGAATAGTCTCAATAGTTTTTATGAACAAATGTAACATGGAATTTTTTCTTAGTCACCTGAATCATCAGGTAATGAGATTGTCAAAATCACCTTCTAAGATAACATGTCTTGTAACTTATGTTTGTGGAAGAGGATTAATTGAGCAGATCTGAGACAATTTTGGTGTGTGTTTGGGTTGTTTGGTTTTTTTTCCCCCAGAAGTGGAGCTTCCTGTCTGTTTCTGGAAAAATTGTCACCTTTTTTTGGGAGGGAGAAGTATGTGAAATGCATTATTTCACGTGCCATTTAACAGAAAAAAATAACAACCCCTTCTTGTCTATCAGCTCTGTTGGTTAAAAATACTTTTTTTTTTTCTTTTTCCTTAGTTCTTTTAAGGAAGCAGCTTCCATTTTCATGGAATTATAGATACAACTTTTTCTATTAGAAAGAAGCTGAGTGACAATGTCACAGAATCATTTTCAAATGGAGTGCTTGGCAAAGTCCCCAAGGGAAAAGTAAAAGAAAACTTTAAACAGGGATCAAAACAGAGTTGAGTAGATAATGGTATATCTAAGAACTATGGAAGTGTTTATGACCAGAATCTTCCAGCAGGATTTCCCACTGCGTGTTACTATTTTCAAACATACAGCTGTGTCTAATTATCTAAAGCTGATGTACAGTGCAATTAATGATATGCATCTGAAGAGCCAGGTAAAAGGGCAGCTGACTGTGTATGCGAACAGATAACCCAATGTGTGTGCAATGTGTGCACACAAATGCATGAGGAGCATATTCAGATGTTCACAAACCTTTGCGAGCCTGGCTTGTGGGCCAGTTATCATTTACTGCACTCAGTGTGGACACAGATATGTGAACGTTGAGTAAGGAAAATAGAAGGGAGACGGCCAGTCAGTTGGGAGCATAGTGCTTAAAGTTCAGGGAAAGCATTTCTAAATTCAGTTTCAAGCCATAAATAAAAACAGTCCGGCAAATAGTTACTGCAAAATTAGAGGCATTGTGACTTTTAAAATTTCTGAACAGCTGGTATCATGACCCTGTATTCTTTGTTATTTATGGAAATGTGTTACTTGCCAGACTGTGAAAATGGCTGCCTGCTTGTATATATATTATTTTCAAATCGCTTGTAAGTCAGCAGCTGCATTTTCACTACAAGCTTAATAAAAATATAAAAGATGGAAAAGACAACATCTCTTTATTAATACCTAAATACGAAATTCTTTAAACATGCAAATCATTTGTGTGAAACAAAAAGGCTGGAAAAGCTTTCCCAAATAAATGACTGTCATCAAAGCTTCTTTCCATATAAGGCTCATATTTCAGATCTAAGCCTAACTAAAAAGAACAGAAATACACAATCATCACATATTAAGAAATGACTGCCTTCTGATTATGGAGTAATTTTACTAGGCTTTCTTTAAAGTGCAATTATTTTTTTCCTACATTATGGAGTTCATTTGAGGTTTAGATCTTGTATTTTGCTCAGATGTTGTAAGGCAAAGTTAATCTTTATAATTGATTTAATAATGTTGCTATTAGTATTTGCCTGTCCCTGTCAAATGTTGCACAGGCCTTTTGACTTTGCAACTAGCTGGGGAATTATGTGGAAATGGCAGAGGTTAGTGATAAATTATTTGCGTGCAATCAAATATGTTTCCCTCTCTGTCTTCCCTTTTCCCCACCCTGCCACCATACCAAGGGCTTAGCCAATTCAGCTGTAAGTTTCTTAGTGAAAACTGTTCAGTCTCTTCAGCTGTCCTGTCGCCAGAATGGTGTTTCAAACCCGGTTCATCCACTTGCCTGGAAGTCCATATCCATAAAACTCAGGAGTGGAATAGCTGAGAATCTGATCCATCAAAAGCAGCCACGGACTGTACGTGTGCAAGGTGTCTACAGCCTGACCGCTACACGTAAGTCGTTGTAAAAGAGCTTGGTGTAAGAAAAATATTTTAAAGTGAAGATGGGTGCAGGATTGGGTTTTGCTACTTACAGGAAGCGTGAGAGAAGGGGTGCTGCTGTTTTGTTCAGGCAAGATGTTAATTAGTTTCTGGTCAAGAAGTGGCACCATGGAGGTGGTGGAAATGATGAGTGGGAGGTGGTAAGAAGTCAAGTACAAAACCAGTATTACTGACTTTGGAGTCCACAAGACCAGAGTATGCAGGCTCCAAAACTCAGTCAAAATAGACAACATTTATCTTCTGGCAGGAAAAAGTGAAGACTTGAACAAAACCTTCCTCAGGCCGGTTTCCTAACAGGCTGAGTTGGAGAGAGGATGGCTTTTGGAAAGGAAAGTTTGAGTTTGTCAAAAAGACTACAGTGGTTTTTTGCTTCTGTCAGACATAAGCCTAAGAACTGTGCTGTCTACAAAATATATAATGCTAATTTGCCAAAGCCCAAACAGGTTTTTTGACAATCCTTATGCTTCCAGTATACCCTGGCCTGCCTTGTATGCAAAGAGAGCGCCTTAAGGCTAGTGTGTCTAGACAGGGCCTTGTGTTTCAGCAAAGGGAATTAAAAGCAGGCTCTGATGTCCTTAAATTTGCAGAGAGATCTTTCTTTCGACTACCTGCCTCTCATAGGTAATGGAAAAAAATGTTACATCTGTGTTATGTCCTGGGATGTGTGACGATAAGGAAGGTGTTTCAGGTGTTGCTCGTCAAAGGATGTACTATATTGTGGCTTGTTTGAATGCTGCTGCTGTAAGGAGTAAATAGTGGGGCTGCTGTTCTTAGACAATCCCATTCAATGTCTCAGGCTGTCATTGTAGTAAAGGATTATTCTGACATTATAAACCATACAAAGGCAGCTCATGGAGCTTGACCTTCTTAAATCTAAGATGAAATTACGATCTGTTTTGCAACCCTGCAGTATAGACTTAGAGAGTCCAAGATGGTGATTCTTCAGTTCAGTCATGGTGAACTGTAAATAAATTGCCGTATCTTACAAGGTGGTAGTTAATAGGCCTGTTAGTAGTTAACAGATTCTTACCTTGCTCCGAGTTTCAAAGGTGTGCTGCCATTTGCTACCGTTGGATTAATGCCATCAGTGGAGTAAGTTACTTGGGTAACAGCTGTGTCAGGATTAATAGAGTGTAGGTCGTGTTGCAAGTCTTAGTTCCTCAGGCATCCAGTGTAGTTTGTAAATATAGCTACTCCTGGTTTATTATTTACTTATTTTAAAAGTAACATCAAAACCTTGGTCCATAATGGCAAGGCTCTTTATTCTTTGACTGTAGGTCAAAGTCATTTTATCAGGAAGACACATACTAGATGCTCAATGCAAAGTATGTAAAGGAATGCGAGGCAAATGCACTTTTCAGCCTTCAACTCAAACAACCAAGCTTTTAAGAGATTTAAGACTGAAACCTCAAGTTCAGATTTAGCTGGTATATTTTATTCTTGACAGTAAATTGTGCAAAATAGGTAGACATGAAATGCTGTTTTGCTGCTTCACAAAGGGTAGTGTCTTGGGTCTCAGAAAAATTCAGCTTTTGTTTTCAGGTAATCATTCCTTCATCACTGCTGGCATCATTGAAAATATTTCCCTGTAGTGCCCCTCCATCCTTCATCTGCAGTGCTCTTTGCTGTTGGTGAACGGCAGGTTTAGAGTTTTGAATAATAGGCTGGGACTCAAATGGATAACCTCTATCAATTATTCATGATAGATCGCAGAGTAGCCAGTGTACAGCACTGACAACATTCATACCTTTCTACTGTAATATGAACTGTAAACGATATAGTGATTGATAGACTACAGATGACCTTTGGTCATTTTTATTAATTCCTGCTGCTGAGTTCTGTAACCTGTTTTTCATTGCTTAAGCCATGGAGCCACTGGGTTTTTAAAAACTCCAGCTGTCCAGAGCTGGGAGAGGCTCTGAATTTACTGCTTATTGTCTGTTTATGTTCTTTGGACCATTTCTCCTTCCTTTGAGGTTAATAGTTGTATCATCAGTGACTTCAGTGGGATCATAACAGGTGGGTTGTACATATTTAGAATAATATTAGGTTAATGAAATAAAATGTGGTTGGGGGTTCTATACCGCGGCTGATGGTGAGTAGATGTGAGTAGAGGTGTGGGGAGTTCTCCTCAACAAAAGCAGAGAAGAGAAAGGATGCTTGCCCTTTGTTCATGGCCTGGTTCTGTTTGCCTGGTAAGTTAATACAAAAAACCAGACTGAAACAATACAAGGATTGAGGTGTTTTGCTTCCTAACTGTATGCATAAGGGTGTTCCGTTGCCATACATTACATATACTGTGCTGTGAAGAGCCTCAGATGCAAATTTAGTGTTACAGAATAAGCTGAAGTTTTAAGAGCATTTAAATGGGTTTACTCACTGTCCTACTGGAGAAGTGTTTCCTGAAGTCCAAAATGAGAAAAAGGCTCTTTAATTTTACATTTGTTTTGCTTATGGAGTACATTGCTTATAAGCACAGTAATTTGGGTTTTCGTTAATTTGTTTGAGAACATGCTGTAGGTACATATCTACAGAAATATAGTTCTGCATTTGAACATGTGCCTCACCAGGAGTTCACATGAAGGGCATATTTAGAAGATAAGAATAAAATTCAGCCAGACTTGGGAGAAATCAACACTGGCCCCTGTGCTGGAAGACAGAAGGGGATGGGAGGAAGTCCTAGTCCGTGACGGTAGCCAAAAGTAACCCACAGTTGGAGATGAGCAAGAAACATCTCTTTCGCAGGAGACATACATGCACTCTGTTGCAGGCTCTGCCAGCAGAATTGTCCGTGTTAGGCTTTATAGTGATGTCACCCCCTGACCAGTATAGGTCTTGTGGAAGGGACCCCTGGTGCAGATGCAACGATGTCAGCCAAGTGGCACTTTTAACTGGTTTTCGTGTAGAGGAAGGGGGTTTTGGCTGTAACAACACAAATACAGCAGCCTTGCTGGGATATCTGCATCCATGCTGACAGCCCTGTGCGTGTCTAGTTTTGGCTCCTGGCAGGGATGTAGCCTTGGGGCTCTTGGCGTGAGGATCCTCACAGTGACACCCTGGCCGCTCTCGCCATCAGACCTGTGAGGCAGGGCTTCTTGGTGTGGGGTGACGTGGATGGCGGTGGCTCGTGTTGCAGTAACAGCTACGCCGTGACTCCATTGTGGGTGAGGGTGCTGTTGTACTTGGCGTTTGCGCAAGCAGGGAACAAAAAGCGTTTGGAAACCCTGCCACCTGTGCTCACAAGGTCCCTTCAGTCACAGGCATTAAACGAGGCAGTCTCTTCCCTTCAGCTTCATTCCAGGGAAAGAGCTGTGGCAGGCTTTTGCTGGACGCGCTGCAGGCGCTCAGGAGGCTGAACGCGATGTGTTAGGTTACTAAGCAGTCCTGCCAGCACACCTGAATCCTGATCCGGCTGCCGTGCCTCCCCCGGCAGCCCTGGAGCGCCAGGCACCTCTCCCCAGGGACCGCTGGTCCTTGTGCTCTGCTCCATTTTATTAGCAGGAGGTCTTCAGTGTAGCTGAAAGCAGGGCTGTTCTCCACTCACCAGTCCACCTTAACAGAGCGTTAGTGGCCAACATATTTTGTTGATCAGTGTGATTCCAACTCTGCAATAATATGTAGACTAACCAGATGGAGGCTTGTACCTCTTGTGATTGTAAAATTAACCAGAATCATTGATAGTTACGAGAGTGATGACGGAGACCCAGGCGCTGTCAGAACAATGTGCTTTGAGCCATGCTTAAATCTGTTAGGACAATATTTCGTGTTGGTGCATGCTCAGTACACAATTCAACCACACAGTGAAGCGCGTCCGCCTCACTCTCAGCTGTGAGGGTGGATAAGGCATGAAGACTAATCACTACTGAATTTGGCTCAGCAAAGAAGGGGTAGGTCCTGCTTCATTTAGAGGCACATCCAAGGAATTTTACTCACAGGTCCAGGTGTCTGTATTTTTAGGTTTTGTTTGTTTTGGTTTTTTAATAGGTCAAAATAGGATTTTCTAACTTTCTGAATAGAAGAAAGTTTTTTTAAATTGGAACCTAGTGTGAGAACTTACAGGGAATCAGTGAGAAATTTGTAAGAAACAGCTGGAAATAACAGCGGAGAAGGCAGTGCCATCTCTATTCTCTTCCTGCCACACAGCCCACAGATATCCTGTTCATTTACATCAGTGACTAAAGGACCTATTTAAATGAATGAACTTCATGAATTAATAAGTGCGGGGGGGGGGGAGAAACCTGCATTACAAAAGGTACTTTGTTCTTAGATGTTGAGAGTAAGAGTTGGTTTGATATTTCATAACATAGCACTGACTGCCGTTTGCTGTATTTTGTAATAACACCCCTAGTAACATGAGATCGCACCACAGATTCCTGCTATTAAATGGTTATTCAGACGTGTTGCACTACCAGCAGCTTCTTGCTTGCATTTGAATTATTAGGTGTTTGAATTAGCAAAATGTGGATTAGCAAAGTTTTTGCTTCGCTACTGGTACAGCAGACACTTTAGCCATTTGGTCGTCAGCTATAGTCATTCTGTGTTTGACCTTCTCAGAATAATGCCTGCTAGTGCCTCTGTAATTAAACATCTGTCAGGGTTTTCAAAATGCCCTACGAGTTCTCTTTTTTGGGGGGCAGGGAACAAGCCTCTGCTTTTAGGGGGAAAAATGGTGTGTGTAACAGCAAAATGGATTTTGGCTGTTTTTGCAGGAGGGCAAACTTAGGAGATCAGCAGCTTTCTTCTCCATTTTGGCTGATGTAAATAAGCAGTAAATTTATTGAGACATCCGGCACAAAACTGATGTGAGAACAGAACTTTGGGCCTCGTGTGGCAGCTTGAGCAGATGGGTGCTTCTTACTATTTCTTAAAAACTGAAATGACAGGGAGATTAGGGTTTAAAAATCACAGCTTCTGTCGCATGCATTAATTAAAGGGTTTTAGTAATTTTATCTTATTGTTCTAAAGCATACGGTCAGCTACTTTCAATTTTTAAAAGTACTCAGCCCTTCTCTGGGAGCCACGGCTGTTTGTTCAGTTAAATTCCTTCTGATTAAAGCTCCCTGAATAGTCATTGCCTTCATATACCGAGACCAGCTCTGTTTTCTCTATGCTACGCTGATAATGGGGTCACTGGGAGATTTCTGAATTACAAGTTCTAACCGAAATTATAGCGCTTCAGGGATGCTTCGCTGCTCAGCACAGTCTGATGCGCCTCAAAGTACCATTGGAGCACTTGGGGCAGTGGCTCATACGTTTCTATTCCTGACTCATTTTGCTCACAGGGGAAGCACTGTAGCAATTTTGGTTATTTCCTATCAGGTCCAAAATATCATATTTTTTAATATGGAGAGAAGTTGGAACCCAACCTCTGCAGTGATCTAGCAATACTAGCATTTTTCTTTTAATTTTTTTTTTCTTTTTAAGATATGCCTGCAATAGTCTGTCCTTTATTACTTTTTCCCTGCAAAATACAAACCTGCAGATTTTCCAAATCTGAAAATGGCATGCATCAAGATTGCCAATTTAGCAGCCTTGGATAGGAAAGGTAGGCCTCCTCTGGGGTCTCAAACTGATGGGTTGTGACAAGGTCGCTTAAAGAAAAAGGCCCTTACAGTAACTGTCATGCAAATTTTATTTAAAAATGTCAGTCTTACGGATACTGTGGATTTGTTACTGGTTTTGCTTCTTCCAACAAAACTTGACATTCCCTGGAAGAGCAGATGTTCATGGAATGAAGCCCTTCTGGGGAATTAACTAATTAAGAAGGTCGAGCTTCTGTGTTCTTCCAAACTGTGTATCCCCAGGCTGCAGTGTGGTGTCAGGGCTCTTCCTTGGCAGTGCTTGATAGACATGTAGGTTAAGACTGGGTGAAGACCTATAACCATCTGCCCAGCTGGTGATCTGGTGCTGGAGTTCAGCAAGCGAAAGGGGAAGGGCTGCAGTCCAACAGCTTTCCTGTTTTCCCTTTAAACTGATGATCAGGAAGTGTGGTGGAGATGGCATCCATTTCCACCAATTTGCTGGAGAGCCTGTCCTGGTACCAGTTCAGTGAGTGAGAAGGCAGAGGTGATTTATCCTTTCTATCTCTGTCCAGCATCACTTGGTAACCATGGGCTTTGCATCTGGGATATACAGATATTATCATCAGCTCTGAGATTGACTTAGTGATGAGTAGTAAAATGATGATGAACACAAGTTGTGTGTCTCTCTCTTTCTATTTTTTTTTTTTTTTTTTTTTATTTTTTGGCCAAGCTGGGAAGTGTCACTCCCAGCAGTTGGGAGCAGCACCTTGCAGGGGCTGAGTTTTTGTTCTTTGCCTTATTAAGCACTACAGCTCCCTGTAACAAGCTATTAAGCTGTTAGGGCAGGCTGATCTATCTTTAGACTGTATTGACCTATTATCACCCTGAGTCTTCATGTCTTAGAGGACAGGCCACATCAGATAAGGGATTTCTTAGATCCTCTTAGATGCAGGAAGGAGCTTGGTAGAAGAGATAGGTTGGCACCCACCCTCAACAAGACAGTCGCAGTAAAAGGGGCTGTTGATGGTGCATTTCTGGCTTTGGGGAAGTGGAAAACCTCCTCAGAGGGTGTTTCAAAGAGAGGCGAGGCTTGTTCAGTGGTGGATCTCCATTTTGAGGGTGCAGCCATCTCTGGCAGAGAGAGTGTGCAGGATGGGAGAAAACGAAATCGGCAAAGATTTGGATTTGAGATGACTGGTAGAGGGATAGAGAAGCTCTTCACAACCCCTCCTGGTGCCTTTCAACTTGGGTTATAGAACCCGTCAGGCTAGAATTTGGAAACTACTTTAACTGAGCTTATGCCGATACATTAAATTTCTCATACTTAATTTTAAAATAAGGCTAGAAAGATTTCACAAAAGCTACTAAAATGTGTCTTGATACAAGTATGCGTATTTTGAAAGTATCGTTTGTAGCAGTTGATATTGTAATGTTTAAATCACTGCTTTCCACAGAAAATAATTCATTTCTTGTGATTCAGTAATGTTGTTAGACAAAGTATTGCTTTGTTTTTTGTGGGTTTTTTTCAGCCTAGTAACAAGATGACTCAGATAGTAACCTGGATAATTAGGTTACATAGAAACAATTTCTATTAAAAATTTAGTTTTATGTTCTTAACATTACAGCTTAAATTCACTACCAATAGTAGTGGATCAAGTTTGAACCAAAATAGGGTATGCATAAAGAATTCAGCTCCATTTTAAAGGCACTTCTCATTGTAAATGCAGGAGTACAACACTGCAGTAACAATGCATTTTTTAGCCAAACAGTATGAAGAGTTTTTTAGCAGACCTGCTGTGGTACTTTCACTTTTGATCTGTTTGAAAACAAGGATTGTATTTTACCACGATATTGAAAGTACTCCATAGTCTTAAATGTTTTGTTTCTGTTGAGAAGATTTCCAGGGTAAAACTCTACTTCACTTTGAAGTCCAACACTAAGCAGCAAGGAGACATCTAGCACAATGCAAGTGCCAGTAATACTCAGCTGTATGAAATTCCTTGTAGTTTAACTGAGGTCTGAATTTTATGTTTAGGTTGAGGGAGCATGAATTTCTTGGGCAAGAGTTACTGCCTGAAGGATTTTTTTCAACTTTCCACAAGCACAAATATAATGCACTGAAAGTATAAAGAAAGTTGGGAAAAACTGAAGAGTGGGGTTCAGAGATGTTGGAGGAAGGAGAAAGGCAAAGAGAATGTAAAGTGCTCATTGTTTATTTTAAATTTACCTTTTTTCATAATAACTGGGACTTTTCTTGCCTTACATAATTACTTAGAGTTTCACTGCAGCTAGTTAACTTGAGTGGAAAGAAGGAATAACCAGGCTCCAAACTGATCTAAATATGTGGTTGTAGTAAATGATGAAGACTGGATATGACGAGGAGTTACTGTCAGTATGGCTGTTCTCAGTGCATTACATCTTCAAAAACTGATGGTGCATCAGCTAATTCAGTTCCCTGCCCTGGCCAGGGCAGGTCATCAAGGAACCACAACTGAACTTAAGGCAGAGACTTTTACATGGAGAGCTGAGTTGGGTAGAGGATAAATCTCAGTTAGTTGGAGCTAAGAGACGCTCTTACTTCTGAGTAACAGTGCTCCTCTTCCAGAGGATAGACAACTTTAATCTCAGAGGGATTGAACATCTTTCTCATGGTTGTTTATAGGACTAAAGTATGTGGTAAAACCGAAAACTGTAATGTGGAATGTCTTTGGATGCCTTTAACAAGAAAACCATCCACCGTCTGAGAAACTTTTTTTTTTTTTTCTTGTGAAGCAGAGAATGGAGGAAGACAAAAGGACAGAGAAAGTACTGGTGAGCAGCAAGAAGAGAAGCACGTATTCTCGAGATACTGAAAGGGTGTGGGGGAAAGGGCTCCAGAAGGCATCTTTATGGTTTTGACTATGGCAAAACTAGGTGTAATGAGCTTTTCCACAGGCTGGATAATGCAGACAGATAGGTAAGAAGATTCAAACAGGAAGGGCAAAGGAGAAAAGCGTTAGGGTAAAGTCCTTTTGTGGGAACTCAGTGGAGACTGAAAGGATGACTCAGCTTCGTAGTCGGTGGAAGGTGCTTCCTGCTGAATTCTGCATGCTGCCGTGGAGGGCGACTTTCACACCTGTGGCCTTAAACAGACCACTGCAGTCTAGAAACTGTGCTAAGGATTCCCTTCTCATGGGAAGCCTGCTTGCAAACCCCAAACAAGATGACAAGAGGTACCTCATAGTGTAGAATTTCTTAATTATAGACAAAAGAAAACTGTAAAGGCTCTTTTAAAAAAAAAAAAAAAGCGGGGGGGGGGGGGAGGGGAATTGTGAACTGTGAGCTTGGGAAAGCCAGTATTTCATCAACAAATATACAAAATTAAGACAGAGCCTTGGAAAGTCCCTGGTAAGCTCTGTGCTTGCTCATTTATGCTCTGATATTTTGCAGAGAGCTTTCATTCTGAAATAATGAAAGAATTATTATGTGAATTAAACCTAAATCTAAACCAGGCAGTTTTCTGAGAATTTACTTTGAAAGTGCTGCTTTTTGTTAAACTTTCATAAAACATCCTTCAGCTGCATGTTCTGACTTTGCTACTGTTGCTTTCCATTCCCAAATAATCAAGTAGAATAGTGCAGCATCAGGGAAGCGTCATTGGTTTTCTCTCATTCCTCAATAGGCTGAAATGGAAAATAGATGCCGATCAGAGTACCAAGTGCACTTGGGTGCCTAGTAATAGGTAGCATTTCCATGTTTTGCAGAACATGGTGAAATACACTTGTCTTCTGAAAGCCATGCCCTGTGAATGAAAGCATATGAAATATGTTTTGCTGCTAAAAAATGAGAGTACCCCAAATCCTTTATTGCTTTAACAAACCTAGGCCTTTGTATCAGAGACTCCTCCCCCCAATTCCTTATTTTTTTGTGGAGAATAAAGAGTTGGCTCCATTTATCTTACTCCTGGTCTTTGTCTTCGGCTTGAAGTTGAATTCAGAACATAAAAATGTACTTTTTTCTTTTCTCACGACCTTTGGCAAAATCTGAAGTTTTTTATTCATGTGCACTCTCCAGATATTTAAAACTTAATAACGTGTTGTTGCAGAAACTTAGCTTGTCCTCCTCTGACCATAAACCACCAGTCCGGAGTAGTTTAAAACTGACCTGGTTGCAAATGTTGGATACCATCTGCATAGATACCTGTTTCCTTGTGCACGTTACTGCTCATTCATTTCCTTTCCTGTTAGTTGTATGTAAGTGAAGCTTCTCCCACTCCTAGAGCGCTTTTTTTTAATCTGCAGGAATGTTCTCTCAATTAGCACTCAGCAGGCAAAGTTTTTTGCATTTGTGAGGTCTTTGTATTTTCTTCTCCCACGTTTCTGTATTTTCCCCAGTGGCTGCACTAGGAAAGTTCAAGCGATCCTTTCCTGCAGGGAGATGCATGTGGGCTAACTGATTACCATGCGTCAAGAAGGATTCTCTGAAAAGAAAGATAGAGATTGGCATTACCTCATCCTACTGCTGACTGCCCAAACTCTGGCTGGCCTGTTTTGTCGGAGATCTTTCTACATAGCAGGAGCAGTGAACAAAAGTCAAACCCTCTGTGTTGGAGGTTTTGTTTCCCCTAAAATGGATGCTTTTCTACCATCTGTGAACATGGTGCTTCCTGTAAAGTAACCTATATTAGCCTGTTGGGGGCTATTTATTTCAAGGGAGTTTTGGTTTGAAAAAAAGAAAAAGAGTGTAATACAGCACATTAGGTAGAAAACCCCATCAAAATACTGTGCTTTCTGTCTCTGTTCCTGGTGTTTCTGTAATTACACTCCAAATCACTGGACCAGACACAGCTTCAGCTGTGAGAAGGTTTTTATTCTCTTCATTTTCTCATTGGTCGCAAACACTTTGACCTAGGGTGAGTTGCTCGTCGTCGTCAAACGCGTTGGCACACCTCGGTCCTGCGGGAAGCGCCTGTCGTTTGAGAGGCTGGGGTCCCCCTCCGCCCCGCAGCGCTGGCAGGTGCCCCGCACTTGGTCGCTGGATGACCTCCGTCCCCATCACACAGAGCCCTGACGGCCCGTATGGTTTTGGTTATGGATGGCAGGGGAGCTCAGCTCGGAGGCTTCCCCGGAGTGGGGACCACGTTTCCCAGATTCACAGCCGGTGAAGGGTGTAATGGGAAGGGTCTGTGGGATGCTGGCTGCCCCTTCCCGGTCCTGTGCCTAGTTCTCTTTCGGTGCTGGAAGGTGGTTTGATCTCTGTCCTTTGGAAGCGTGGTGGTAGGTGCCCACACGTCCGCCAGTCACTTGACTGGCACGGTCCATGTAATGGGCTCACATGCGGTGTAGGAAGGGGGCTGCCCGAGCGGGTGGTGGAGCAGGGAGGAATCCCACCGAGGAACCGTGTCCTGCATGGCATTGCTGTTGCCTGGGGACGCATCTGCGGGGTAAGCCTTTTGTTTGTTTGTTTTGTTGGCTTGGTGGCTTTTTGGTTTGTTTTAAAATATATATATATATTTTTTTTTTTTCCCCAAACTTGGTGGCGTTCCCTGGTGCAGAGGACCCAACTGAGGCCACGGGTTCTGATGGTGCAAGCACATGGAGGGGAGGTTTCCACCTGCGCTGGGTTAGCCATGCTTAGGGCTGGTGGTCCTGAGCAGCAGCTGCGGGAGGCACCGTCACCTGTGGGGCGCTTTTTGGTGGGGATTTTTTGATCTTTTGGTTTGTTTTTTGTTTCTTTGGGCACATTTTTGCGCTGTGGGCTAGGCTTTTGGAGCAGGAGGGCCAGGCAGCCCCCGGCCTAGCCCAACGCAAAGACCACAAGCCGCTTTTATGGGGGGGTGGGTTTG
>NW_010973023.1:4822435-4824207 GCF_000737465.1 Haliaeetus leucocephalus | reverse complement strand
TCCTCCTCCTCCTCCTCCTCCTCCTCGCCAGCTCTGCGATCCGCAGCTGCCCGGTGCCCGCTTGCCGCTGAGCCAGGGGCTGACATCGGCACGCGGGGAAAATAGCAGCGCCTTTAACGACGGTGTAAATAGCAGAGGGTTGGTGCAGGCAGCGTACTGTTAAAAACTTGATTTAACGGTGCTCTGCGGGGCACGGGAGCTACAACGGTGTGTTCGTGGCAGGGAAAGGTCAAATGTGCTGCACGTAGGGTGGGATTTTAACTGAGAGCGTTACCTGTATGCAGAGGAAGGTGCCAAGGTGAAGTACACTTTAGTAGTGCTGAGAGCGTGTTACTTAATTCACAGGGAGAGGTAGGTCCGTTAGCTACGTAACCTCTCTCGTAACTGCTTTGAATCACTTCGGAAGCTATGTGTTTCTTTAGTCAAAAGAACTAAAACTGAAATTTGTCTGATGCAATGTCTGTGCAGTAAAGACTAGTTATCACTTGGCTCTTGTGTGTAGTCAGGTGTGTGGGTGGATTAGGTCATGGATTAAATGCGTTTTAGTGAATAGATTTAAAATGACTCTGACTTTGAGGAGGATTTTCAAAACGCTTTATTTTCCTGCCGCTGGCCTAATCTTTGCCAGAGTAGTTGTGGTAGTAAGTACTTCTTTCTGTGATGCTACCGGGGTCACACACGTACACACACGCCGTGCAATTGTTTATCTCTCTCTTTTTAGAAATATCTGGGCAAACATCTGTTTTTCTGTATTATTTTCTGCTGTTTAAGAATCTGAATTAACCAGATTAATTTCTTAAGCCCATTCTTTTTTAGGCAAGTTTTATTTCTGTCTGGAAGCAGTCTTAAGGAGTCAGCTGTGGTTGGGATGGGGGGGGTGTCCTGCCTTTTATAACAGGAGGGTGTGGACAAATGGCAAGTAAGTGATGTAGGCGATCTGAGGAGCTCTGTCTTTATGGGTAACTTAATCCTTCATTATTTTTTTTTCTGTGGAGTTTTACATGCATAACCACAGACCCTGCAACTGATACACGGCTCAGGCGGTGGGGTGGGGAGGTGGTTTGGTTACCTCAGTTCCCCTCGTCCCTCCCCAGTGCGTTGTTTAACCCTGCTGGAGTTGCTCTGACCAGACCCGTTGTGCACTGCTGGGAGAGCAGATGGCCTTCCTGAGTTTCCAAAAAATCAGGTCCCTGTAAGACCTGAACGCTGGGGAATAATTAACACTTAAGCTCCTCAGGAGGAGAGATGTCAGTACTGCTTCTTGCAAAAATACACCAGGCCACACAGCCCTTGCCCAAGAACCGATGCAGCTTGTCCCTTGTTCCCAGTGGGGTGCTCCTCCATCCCACCAAGTTTGCATGTCTGAGGAGAAAAGATTTGCACTGAAGTGGCAGGCATCTTCCTGTTTAAGGACACCTCGTTATAGATAGCCGATCATCGACATCTTAAAATCATCCTTTGTTAATCCCGTGGCAGGCGCACGGCTTTTTCATGCTGCTTTCTAGGGGCTTGCTCTCAATATGGAGGCAAGAGACATCCGGGAGGTTAACTGAGCCTCTCGCCCAAAATGGTGTTTGCAGGCTGCTGCAAGTACATGTGTAGAAGCTCTTTTCTATCAAACCAAGTTTGTAAGTTGCCCTTAAACATACTTTCCTATTCGCTTGTAACGTACCTAACGGAATGAGGGCTGGGGAAAGGAAAAAAATCTGAAGTACTTTCCAGCCCTTTTGGGTGTGTGTATTTGGTTTCTTGCTTTTGGTTGTTTTTTTTTT
>NW_010973023.1:4820887-4821679 GCF_000737465.1 Haliaeetus leucocephalus | reverse complement strand
GTGCAGTTCAGCTGCAGTTGGCACGGAGTCGGTGAGTCGGTGACCTCGGCCGAGCGGGCAGAGGCAGCCCTCGTGCCTGCGGCCGCATCCTCCTCGGGAGCTCTGGTTCCCTTTGGTCCATCCAGAGCAGAGCTGTTGAAATCAGCTTTTTGATCTCTCAGTACCTTAGAGTCTTCCTCTACCTTGAGAAAACTCTGCACATTCCACACCCTTCTGGGCTCAGTCCCTCATCTGTCCTGCCGCATCCTTGTGGCACCACGCAACGGTGAGAATTATGGTCCAGCAATGTCACCCCTCACCAAGGGCATCCAGTTTCCAGTGATGATAGCTCGGTCCATCCAGCCTATGTCTTGGATTTCTTCTGACTTGCTTCTTTTCCTATTGCAGCCCTATTTCTTCCATTCTTTTTCCAAAGTCCTCTTCCACTGAAAGCCTGAAAAAAGTTAACACAAGGAAGCAGATTTTCTGTCCAAGTACTGTAAACTAGTGAATCTTTAAATACTTGTAGTACTTATAATCTGAGTTCATCTTTCTGTGATGTGCCACTGTATTTGATGTGACTGGCATGCACAGTAGAGCTCCTTGACTACCTTAAGTCTGTGAACAGAGCCACCAGCCATGGTAGTGTGGCCTTCAGCAGGAGAAGCAAGGTAAATTAGGTCATGCAGAGCTCCTTATTTCTATAACTGTGCTACCTCTGTCACCACGCTGGGCTTGCTGGCTGCAGCTTAGGTATTTCTGCAGAATGCTAGCCTACAGCACAGCTGTACCCTCTTTTTTTAGCCTGAGCAG
>NW_010973023.1:4757511-4820877 GCF_000737465.1 Haliaeetus leucocephalus | reverse complement strand
AAAAAAAAAAAAAAAAAAAAGAACAAAAAAACACAACAGCCCCTACCCAAATCCAATCCTCTCAAATTTAATTATGTATCCTGCTGTGTTAATGGTCTTACGCTCTTTCTTTTTCCTCCTTCTACCTGCACCAAACTTCACAGGCAGGGCCACACACGGAGAAATGCCTAGCAGCTACAGACTGTACTGGAAGTACTCTGCTTAGGTTTTGGACCAGTTCATACTGTATTGCTATTAACTCTGGAATTACGACAGAGCTGTGTTAGAGTCAAACTGGTATCATCTGGCCTAATCACTTCCTAATTTTGCAGAGCATTCCAGGGGTTTTATATCCCATAATTTTCTTTAAGTATATTATGAGCAGCAACATTTAAGGCAATGCCAAATTCTACAGTTTTCATTTTGGCAAGCAGTCCCTGCAAGTGTTTTTGTGTTGGTCCTGTGTACATATTCATCTCTCCCTCTATTTTACCCCTAATTTATAGATAAGTACTTACTGTTCCCTCACCACTTTTCAGGATCCAGAGGGTGATGCGGAACTGTGAAGGTGCCTGTACGTTTTAAGTCAATGTAGTGCCTTCGGTCCAGTTCAGTCCATGAGTGGGACTGATGGACCCTTTCTTCTTCATCCACTTACGCGCTTTGGCATTACATTTCCTAAAGGAAGAAAAGCGGGTTTGAAGTTTTGTGAGCTGGGCACAGAGTTGCAAAAGCCACACATAACGTGGACAACTCACTTTGGTTTCTCGGCACCATGCTTTGCCCGGCTGTAGCTGGAGCAGCCCTGTGTGAGACGGGAAGACGTTGGGATGCTCCTGAAGCTCAGAGGGCAAAGAGGGGCTGTGGGGCATGACCAGAAAGTCCAGTCCCGAGTCCCAGAAGGGGCTGTGCTAGGGGCGCGAGCAGGATGTGGCAACAGCATGGGGATCGGATGCGTTAGTTGCAGCCTTGCTGTATGAGGCTGGACACACTGGTGTCACCTCCCCCCAGCTCTTTATTTAAAGGACAAGCTTTCTTCTCAACTGGCAAAAGCCCCACTGAAGTCTTAAATACCCTTGGGTCAAGCTAGTGTGGATGAAGGGTGAAAAAGTCACTTGGAAATACTCTGATAACAGGAGCTACAGCTTCACCTGCAAATAAGTACATATCATTTCGTGGGGCTTTTCCCCTGCTGCTGGGCAGAGATTACCCTCACAGACCTCTGTGAGAAGTACAGAGGTGAAAGCATTGGTAAGTCATCACTAGCTCTGCTGCTGCCCAGAATTCCTATGCACCGTGTATATAATGGCTTACAAAAAAGCCCGCTGAGGAGGTGCAGAGAGATGTGAACACTGGAAGTATCGTCTCTGTGGCGCGCTGCCAGCAGCAGCCATTTTACCCACACGTGCACTTTCACTTCATTATGTGCTCTGCCGTGGATGCTTTCCTTGCTTCACCTTCAAATAAAGTCTGTGTTGACTCTGGAAGGGCTGATACCTGGGAGACGGGTCCCAAGGTACCCAGCGCTAGAAGAGGGTTTGTGTTTGGGCTTCAGCACAAAGCTTTTTGCACTTGATGCGCACCTGTGCGAAGCTGAGGGTGATGAAAAGATACTACATGAAGGGAGAGTGGAGTAATTTGTACATGGAGCTGCTCTTGCAGCCAGTTGGCCTTTGGGAGGCTTGTAGTGTCGGTACCCTAGATAACAACAAAGCCAAATATTCTTCAAGGAAAAATTGTATGCAAGTAGCTGGAGAGGAAAAAGTTCACTATGAACTTTCAGGCTTATTTTTCATTATGCCTCCGGTACCTAACAATGTGCGCTTCAGCCTGACAGATTTTGGACCTGATACCCTTTCCCACCTAGTTCCTCAGATACTTTGTTGGTGCCTCTCCTATGATTGTGCTTGAAATTCCAGTAACCTTGCTGGCATTTGCATGTGTGGCTGTGTGGCTGGGGGATGGTTTCAGGCCCCCCTCTTTTTTTTTTTTTTTTTTTTTTTAAAAAGCGATCCTTGAAGTGTGACATAACTCCAAAGCATTTCTGCTGTGCGAAGGAATTTGTAATTTTACTGAGCTAGGGAATACCTTGTCGAAAGGGGTCTTTTGTGTGCTATACCGTAACTGTTCTCAGACTCAGATTTCACTCATCTTAAAGGTTAAGTTTCAAATTTAATCAACTAAAAGTTTTGTGCTTTTTTTTTTCCCCCAATCACTTCGGTGACCTTTCAGATTCTTTCCAAAATGCAAAACTAATGCCATCGGTATCTCTGATCATAATAACAATAATAATCTAAAATAATTCAAAAACCTCAACATGTGCAGTCCAGAACTGAACAAACTTTATTGAATTAGTTTGATGGTTGCCTATTCATGTTTTTTGCTGCCCGGATTGTAAGAGCTCAGTGGGTTTTGTTTTCACAAGCAGCAGGTGTCCTCCTGGACAATGCCAGAGAGATTAGTCAAATGGAGACCAGGGAGTGTTAGGAGTGGTGGGCTCGGCTGGCCTGTCCCCTGCAGTGTCCCCCAGTTCTGCACAGGGAAGGAGACCAACAATGTAACGGGGTCCTTCAGCTGTTTGCGTGCTGGGGGCATGGCAGTACGCTGTTCTAAGCATTCAACAGCAAGGGTAGAAAGTAACTTGCAGGTAAAGTTAGAAATCGCAGAGGGTAAAGTTAGTGAAATGAAGCAAACGGGACTTTGGAATAAATCCGTATGTTGTTGTACCAGGAATAGAGGGAAGCCTGAAACCAAATGTGCAGGAAAAACAGCTGAAAAATAGCATGATCATAAAGAAGGTTGAATTTAGGGCTCCAAGCATTAGTCATTTAATCATCGTGGCAACAGCGGTAGTACAGTTTGGGAAGAAAAGAGTGAAGGAAAAAAGCTAAATTTTGTTACTGGTGCCTAAAAGAATTAAAATTGCTTCGGTCAGATAATAATTTCCCCTCCCTGGGCCCACTCCCAAAAAAACAAGGACACAAAACTGCAGTTCTCTCTCTACTTGTGAGATCATGCTTTTTCGTAGTCGGCATCCTTTCCCAAGAAATACTTGTTTGAAAGTTGACAGTTGCCATCATGCATCCTTGTCCTGAAATTGTCACCCGTGAGATTAAAAAGTCAATGAAAAGTCATTTTAGGAACTGTAAGGTTTAGACTCAGAAAAGGAGAATGGAGACCATGAATGCAAACTATACCAAAGGGTTGCTAGTTCTGATTGGTAAACCCATGATCTGGGTTTATTTGCTAGGGATGGAGGTAGAGTGGTGTTAGAAATGTATAGCTGATCGCGTGGAAGTGAAAGGGTAACTCCCCGCCCGACATCTAGCCACAACAAAAATAGGGGGAAAAAAAAATTCTGAAGAGTAATAAGGAAAAGCAGTGCGGTATAAACCAGAAACACCTTGCTCATGACCAGATGAAGGCAGGACTTCTTGGGGCACCTGGGACTCGTTTTCGGTGCACTCCCGGGCTGTGGTGCAGGACTTCATTACTCCTCTTTGCCCCTCGCATAGCCGAAGTGAAACCTCTGCGGGGCAGGGTGAGCTTGCTGTCTGATAAACCATCTGTATCAGCCAGCATCTCAATCTCAAGAGCTGCGTTGGGTTTCTGGCCTGTTAAAAACCTCAAACCTCAGCCAAAAACACTTACCGTCAATTCTAAAATTAGTCTGAGAGGAAGCAGGGATATTAGCTGACTGTGTGCTTTCTACCCTTCCGTATCACCCTCTTACCTGCTAGCCTGCCCTGTCCTGCAGTACTGAGTACTCTAGTCTAATCCTCGGTCATCTCTTTCTGAATTACTGGGGACTTGATGTAGCTGCGTCTGAAAACATCTAACAACATGTAAAGCAAGATGAGCTTTGCAGATGAGAAGCTGGATCTTGTATCAAAACAGCATAACTTTTTCTTCCCAGTTCTCATTGCGGCATCTGGCCTTGTGCTGTAAGAAAACCCAAGAGGGTTTGTAGGAGTTGTCTTTCACCTCGCGCCCGCTTTGCCACCACGTTGGGGATCTGCTGAGTGACGCAGCTGGAGCAGAAGGCAGGCGAGGTGCCGGAGAGCATGCGGAGTATAAAAACTAGACACGCAGGCAGCTAGAACAGGGAGCATGGCTGGTGTAAGACAAACCATCCTCTGCAAAAGAGATACCAGCTCTCTTTGAACAGCACGACCTACTCTCAGATGATAAACCTGCCGCTAAGGAGCGTCACGGGCTCACTGTTGAATGCTCCGGGAGTCCTTTCCTTAGCTAATCACATAGGGAATTAGGATGAAAGGAAGGCTGGTTTTGGCATAAGTCTACAATGCAGTTGTAGCGTTGTAGGCTTTTGGCTTACGAGGGGTTTTGGCTTGCTGTGCTGGTAGAGTGAAGGGAAGGAGTAAGTCATGCTTTCTGCCTCCCCATGAAAAGGATGGATTTTTATCATGCATTGATAATCCATGTTCTGTCCATCTAGGTTTTACAGTCCAAGCGGTGTTCCACCTCTTCCCTTTGCATTTTTTCCATAAGCTGCAAATACACATAATTGGGGTTTTAATTTTGTTCATCATGAGTTTTTTCTGTGTGCAATTATATCTGATTGTTGTGATAGAGTCCAGTGCTCAGGATGATATAATTCTGTCTTTTGGAGCTTGGCGCTCCTGGAGAGGCTGCAGGCGTTGGCCTGTCGCCCTCCCATCTTCCCTCAGCCATGTGAGGGACACTTAACTCTTCATCTTTATTTTCTGGTCGGTTACATTTCAGTTGAAGATCTCTGAACTCTTCCTGACTTCTCTGTATTTGCAGATGTGCACAGATAGTCAGGGGGCATGGAGTATTTTTGTTGGACCTTTCTTTCACAGGATAAAAGACCTTGATTTTCTGCTGCAAACCTGCTTTTTGCCTTTTTTCACCTGCCATGTCCCAGTGTATTGTGCTTACTGTGGGCTTTTACATAGTGCACATTACTATGGTATATATATTTTGGTTTATATATATATATATAAAAATAATGCAACCAGCATGGCCATCATGTAAGTGTCATCTTCAGAGGGGTAGTTTTATTTTTATTTTTAAAATGTGTACTTTTATTTGTGAAAGCTAAGCTGAAGAACCTCACCTAGTACACTCATATTTAACTTGCCATCTATTGTAACATCTGTTATTTTCAACATTGCTGCTTCCCAGATTTCACCCTCTCACTGCACGGGTTTTTTGGATCGTTTCCCTTCACTTGTCTTAGCCTGCTTTTTTTTCCAGAATGAATCTCATTTGATTATTTTCAGACTGCATTTCTATTCCCTCTAAGTCCCTGTGCATTATTTCCCTGTCCCCGTTATTTTTGCAGCTCCTCCAAACGCGATATTTCCTGGAGATTTGAGTTAGCATGCTGTCTAGAGACTCTTCTGGATCTTTAAAGAAAATACCAAGTGAAATAGGACCTAATACAGGTCTTTGCAATATTGCACCTTCTTCCAATGTTATCCTTTGCTTTTATCATGATTTATTTGCAGCCACTTTTCGAATCGAGCCACAGCATTCATCTCAAAGTGCAAATCACTATCAAATGTTTACTAAAAATCAAACACATCACATCTGCTCCTTTCCCTTCTACTCCTAGTGCTGTAATGCTAGCCAGAAAAGGGGCCAATTTCTAGCCTGTTCTGCTCTTCTGAATAGAAATCACGGTTTCATTGTCCTCAGGCTTGTAGCCTGGTTTACTTTATAGGAAGCCTCATGAATTAAAACAGCTGTGCAGCCCGTTCTGAAATTCGGTTGTGTGGAGAAACAGAGCTGGGGAGGAAAACAAGTGGAGTTTATGCGTGTGAGGGGGAGAAAGAGAGAAGAGGGATGTGTGTGGGGGGAGAAGGGGAGTCGCTTTTATCTGCCTGTGTAAGATATGTAACTAAGTGATGACAATTAGATATATTTCTGAAGAACTGGTTGAGTCCCTGAATGTTCCTATGTTTCTAGACCATGGCTTTGCATATAGTTGTGTTTCAAGCCATCCTGCTTTGCTCTCCTGTGGCCTGCAATGCCATTGATATTTGCAGCTATGGCCAAACTGAAGGCACGAGATGGCATCAGCAGCCACCTCCTAGCTGGGCACCTTGTAAAATTCCTCCTCTTCAGCTGTTGGCCAGGTATCCGTGACACAGAAGAACTCTTTTAAGACTTCAGGGATGTGGTAAAAGGACCTTTCTCATTCTTAAGTACAACAGGTAAATGACTGTTTTGGGTAAGAAACAAAGGAATTGAGACAAACATGACAACATGACAGGGACTGTAGGATAAAAAGTGAGAGCATGCTTAGCCAAGAACTCCTTCAATGGGAAATGTGAGTTATGGTCCCTGGAGATCATGCAAAAGGCATCCCATTCATGGCTTTTTGCTTTGACCTGGCCGTAATAAAATCTTGAAAGTTTCTGGTGACAGTAATGCCTGCACTGCACTGGTTAGAGCAATATTTTATACCAGTGATTTAAAAGGATTGTTGGTACCCCTTTTCAGCTGGGGCAAGCGGCTGGGAACAGGCAGAAATAAATTTCATCTATTTTTCTAAAAAAGCTCTGCCTATATTATTGCGTTGCTTACTGTCTCCTCTTACTCTTGCCTGCGTCCTCTCTTCCATCCTGGCTTTTGCTACCTGCTCGTAGCCCAGCCTGGACCACCACCCATGGTGGGGAGGATGGCACGTGGCAGCATTTCTGCCTGGCTGTTGATATGTGGAGGGTCCGGTCCCGGGGGATGGGGCTAGGGAAAAGCTTAGGCTGTGCTTTGTGCTGGTGAAGAAGTATGAGTTGGCCTGCAGGTGAAATGCTTGTCCATCCAAATCTTGGGAAAGAGGGGTAGGGGTATGGTTTTGTTTTGGTTTGGTTTTTTTTTTTTTCCTGGAAGTGCAGCTTGAGTAATTAACACAAATATTGCTACCAAGGCTCACGATCTAAGCTTTTAAAATTATTCCTAGTATGTTCAGTACTGTTTGTGTGAGACATCAGAGGAATTGAATCTAGGAAGACGCTACGAAGAGGTGTTAGAAGCTATGTTTTGTAATAACCTTGTGAATTTTCATATATTGTACTGACAGTGTATGCCTTCAGCATTGTGGCAACTGCAGGCCTAGATACACCTCAGAGATGTCTTCGTCACTTTCCTACTCTGTGCTACATTTTCCACCTGGAAAATCCCTTCTCTATTGATGGCTGTCCTAAAGCAATAAGGCTAAACGGACTGTAGCTACCTCGAGGTTTGCAGTCCCAGGCTTTATACCCGTGGTTATTGGGGCACACAGGACTGTGGTCTGTCTCTCTGCTTCCCTCCTCCCTCCCCAAGTAGAAACCTAAACTGAACGGTCCAGACCTAAAGACCAAGCCCAGACCTAACCCATGCCACCTCACAGTCTCCTCGACTTTGTCCTCTTTGCTGAAACAGCACGGTATGCAGATTTTGACCCAAGTCAGAAAGCATCAAGAGGTGCCTGAGGTATGCAGAGCAACCTGGGAGCCGCGGGTGTCTGCCGATGCACCCCTTCATCACAGCTGCCCAGGTGGACCACGGGGTGGCTGGAGCCCCCACCTCCCGCCTCTGCCCTCTCTGCTCAGCCTAGCCAGTAGGTCGGTTCAGTCTCTGCTGAGTACTGCTACGACCGAATGATTTGTTTTTGCTTTGCTTTATTATTTACTACGATGATCAAAGGAGCCACTCCTTGTGATCACAAAGAGAAGCCTTAAAATCTTATTTAAGAGCACAAATATTTTGGGCTTTGACAGATGTGCTTTGAAAATAACACAGATGTGCAGTGTCAAGTTTCACCGCTGCATGCAGTGTCTTTGTTTCAAACTGTAAATTTGGCTAGTAGTGCTGGGCATGTGCTTTCCCAAAACCTTGCTCCCTGCAACACAGGAAAAACAAGTTTCTGGGTTGTGGGGGTTTTTCCCCCCCTGAATTTACCCCCTTAGAGAGTTTGAAAGGAAAATGATCTTAGCTGAGTGAGCACTCAGCCCTGCAAGGCTGCAAATCTATGGGTTATTTTTAACCTGATTACCTCCAATTAAACAAAAGCTTAAGAATTTTTTGCTTGAATTGAAGGCGAGGCTAAGTAGACTTTATTTGCAGTGAAACTCCAGCCGGAGACATGCTTCTTCCATTGCTCCGTGCAGAATAATGCCTGTGGCATAGAGCTGCAC
This sequence comes from Haliaeetus leucocephalus, assembly GCF_000737465.1. Taxonomy (NCBI): domain Eukaryota; kingdom Metazoa; phylum Chordata; class Aves; order Accipitriformes; family Accipitridae; genus Haliaeetus; species Haliaeetus leucocephalus. The sequence goes on along the minus strand of NW_010973023.1, from coordinate 4,812,730 downwards.
TAACGAACAGCACTTGATTTTCTGAAGTGCTGGCTTTTATGCGTTGATGTGAGAGGATATGCAGCTCTAGAGCAGTTCACTCCTTTCCCATTCTCACCCCTCCTATGGATGTGGTGATCACTTTGGACTGGTGACATTTTAGATGGAGCATGGTCTCCTTACACTTGCCTGGCAGTGGCTCATTAACTGCTTGTTAATTGAAACTGAAAGTTTGTCAGATGATTCAATTCAGTTACATGTTAAATGGATTCAGTGCAGTAAGCATTACTGCTGTGACGAAAATCTCGGTGGAATTGATTTGTGAACTGATTTGGAGGGATTCAGTGGCTCTGAGAGATCGGCGTCGGGAGAGTGGGCAGAGGTAGTCATGCTCTGAGCCAAACAAATCCTACTCTTCTCTTTCACCCTAAATGGCTTTAATTACTGCCCAGTATGTTCTCTTTCCAGGACATGTGTTAGGTAGATAAATATACTCTGGAGAGATGAGAAGCAAAGAAGAAAATGAGAAGAATTGGAAGTCTGGTTTGAATTCTGTAATCTAAATGGCCGAAAATGTGGAATTCTTTATCTCTCAGTGGATTGAGTGGTCATAAAATTTTCCTAAAGTTTGACTCAAATGTAAACTTATGTTAAAAAAAAAATGTATCTGCTTTAAACGAATGGATGGAAAATTCAAAATTTACATCCTCCATAACTCATTTTTTATACTTGGCCACTGCAAAAGTCCCTCTTAAGTGAGCAATTTATTCTGTATGCTGTACCTGCTTATATGCTTCATTTCTGTGTGGAGCCAATTTTTATTGCCGAGTTATAAACCCTTTGAAAATCAGGGCTTGTAATGGAAGCGCTGACAGACCTTTAACTAGGTCAGTCTTATCTGGTTCCATTATCTTTGCTTTTGTTAAAGCATTAAATGGTTGCATATTTGTTTATTTTTCTTGCAGTCCCAGAATTTTAACATGGGCATATTATTGAATTGTTCTTTCTTCAAAATGTCATGACCATGCAGCATTAGAGAGTTTATCCAGACTTCGCAGTCATCTTTGAAAGTAAATTGAACTGTTGTGTCTTCTTTCAAGATTTTCTTGCTTATACAGTACAGTCTGTAGCATGTCATTACGATACTAATACCAAAGTTTGATTTTTCTCCTGTCTTACTCTAATCTTGAATTCTGCTCTATCTTTTGGGATCCTTTCTGCATAAAATGACAATGGTGGTTTTTTTGTTTGTCCCGTTCAGATGAAAAGCCATACCACTGCAACTTTTCTGAAGAGGAAACCCCGATGGTAACATCTCAGTTGGATGAACTCCCGAAACTGGGAAGCTGCAATGCCAGAGAAGATGAGACCAGGGAATCTAAACCAGAGAATCCTACCCTGGTGTCAGCACTGGAGAGTGTCATCAAGGAGCCCTTTTCGAAATACCAAGATCCAAAAGGTTCTGCAGACATAAAGATGCCAGCATTTCACCACAGCCAAGGGCTTCCTTGCTCCAGTCGCATTGCTAGCTTTGCTTCGGGTGTGGGCCAGATATCTTCAAACATAGTCATGGACTTGAAAACGTCACTTGAAGTGCAGGCTAGTCGCTCTAGAGAAAATTTGCTAGACTTGCACAGGGAGCATCCTCTGATAGAAAAAGGTGCTGAAGCTCAAGAGGTAGCTCCACTCGATTTGAGTGAAAAATCAACAAGGGATAATTCATGCAATAAAAATCTGAATACATCCTTGCAGGCTGCTTTAATTGTCTACCCATGTCCTTTCTGCAGTCACAAGACCTACTACCCTGAAGTCCTGTGGATGCACAAAAGAATTTTGCACAAAATCAGCTGTAACTCGATGGTCCCCCCTTGGGTGCAACAGAATGGATTCAAGAGTATTAAAAACAACCTGGTCTTTCTGGCAAGGAGTGGGCGTACCGGCCCCCCTCCTGTTCTCGGGGGTAAGGAATGCCAGCCTTTGCCCATTGCCAGATTTACACGCACTCAAGTGCCAAGTGCATTGCCAGGATCCAAAAGCAGCTCTCTTTCTGTTGGGATGGCTGCAAAGTCTGGGAGTACGCATCAGTCAAAGGACAGTCATGCCTTCGGCCACTGTGGTCCACGCTTATCAGGTCTGGATGGGTACAGACAGCCCAAGTTAAACCATTCCCAGGAGCAATACGGCATAGCAGCACAACAAAAAAGTAAATACGAAGCAAATTCCAAACTTATGCAAATGGGAGCCTACAGCAGAAGTGTAACGCCTACTCAGACGGTCATATCCAGGCCTAGCACACAGCCCACCAACAGTAAGCAAGTGGAAAAGTACATGGTTCCCCAAGGAAGTACTAGTTTTGTCCCTCCAGGTAAGCACTGTGCATCCGACTCCATGAAGGCCAAATTCAACCCACCGCCCCAGTATCATCCTCTGTGTAAAAGCGAGCAGTACACTAAACACGAAGAGCCATCTGTGCCTCAGAGGGATTCTCATGTGAAGGCTGGGAATGAGATGAGGACATTGGCAAACTGCACAGCGGGAGCACGAGCGAGTCCACTGCTGCAGCCCCAGCCTAGCGCCGCGGGAGTTTCTCCGGCTTTACACTCCAGCAAACAGGATCTGGGATCAGACGGGCATGAGAAACGTTTGGACGTTTTAAATATCTTTAAAACATACATTCCAAAGGACCTTGCTTCGTTGTACCAAACCTGCGGTGCCAACAGCCCTGTCCTGGATCATGCAGGTAAGATTTTCACAAGCCCTTCCATAGCTGAGGACGTGGCTTGCTTGTTCCTGCTTCGTTTGGAGCCACGACACGCTGTTTCACACTTTCTTCCTTCTCTCCCTTTAACGGTTGGGATTACAAGTTCATTGTTTTTATCATTTCTGGATAGGCTTGAATAGGTTTGTTTACCCATCTCTAACATTGCAGCATCCCCCCTCGTGCACTGTGTGACATTTCTGTCTCAGGTTAAATGTATCTGGTTCCACCTGGAGTATTACTGTTTCTTTGTCCCCTCGCTTCAAACAGGCTAAAGTTACACAGATGTGCTGTCACACAAAGATCCCCCTGATATGCTGGTGCTGGCACACATCATCATCTTTTTGCTTCGGGCAAAATAAACATCCTCTGGGGCTTATCTGTGATGTTATTTTGGAGGTTTTGTTCAATTTCATCTGCAAACAAGTCTTCCAACAACAGAGAGGGATAATCACTTGTCAGTGTCCTTTGTCTTTCTTGACAAAAGTCTTAAGATCTTCCTTGTCTATATCAAAGACTGCTATCGTATTTTTCAAATTATTCTTTTGATCTGTTTGTGTGTTTATAATTAAAAAGAGATATAGGGCCAAATATGTGCCTGCTAATTCACGTAAGCAGGAAAGGCAGTTGTGCAAACAGCCAGTTTAAAAGTTCAGGGACTAAAAAAGTATCAGAGCTCTCCTTCTGGCTCTTGGCAGTCAACTGCCACATAAAAAGAAAAAAAAAAAAAAGGAAACCTATGTATTTGCATTTGAAACCATACTCTTCTGATGATCTGCCAGAATTAGTTTGTCTCAGTGGAAACTGAAAATCACACTGATTCGTTACTCTTGAGATGTGTCTGTGTGTGTAGGGGGGGAGAATGTGAGACATAGTCCCAGCTCTCACCATTTGTAAACCACCCCATTTTTTTTATACACTTCTTCTCTTTGTAGAAGTTGTGCAAGAACTGAACTCCACATGGAAAGAGCATGCGTTCCGGACCGGTGTTCTAGTGCCCTCACCTGACATAATGCTCTCTGTTTTGTCAAAAGCATGTGTGAAATGGAGCTTGTGACCCCATTTTGCAGGTGGGACAAAACCCAGGGCATTTGGAAGCTGGTAGTCTAAGGACAGGTATGGTCTAGTGCGCAGAAGGTGTGTGCAAGTTGACTGCTCTCGCAGCTGCGAGGGAAGGAGGGAGCCAGTGTTTGGTGGAAGGCCTTTTGGAGGGGACAGGAAGGCAAAATCTATCTGAAATAGTCCATGAGGTGCACCTTTCAGCCACTCCATTGTCAGTTTTGCTCAATCATTTAAAAAGTAATGCTGCGTAGGAGCCAACTGTTATTTATGGAGTAGATCATTTTGCAGATGGTTAGAAGCTGCATGGTGGTTGTAACTAACATCAGGCTCCTGGTTTTTGTTAAGGAAGCAGAGGAGGACAGGCTTGGTTTCTGCAGGTTTCTGTAGGGTCATTGTTCCTGGTTTTGTCCAGCCGACTTTGCTTTTGCCATCCCAGTGCCTAGGAATGTTGTCTAAAGTTTCTCCCTGCCTGCTTCCAGCTCTAAATACCAATTAATTGTTCCAGCATCAACTCGGGGCACCGTCACATGGGTGCCCTCCTTGATGTTATTTAAAACTACATTGTGTCAACCTGCTCAGAGAAATCTTACTGATCCAGTGAGCTCCCAGCCATATTAAGAGGGATGGAGAGAAACAGTAAAAGCCAGGAACTAGGTGCTGGCTTAGTGAATCCAGGCACCAGAAAAACCATGAGGACTGTTGGGGCAAAGTAAAGTAGGGGCAGGGTTTCCAAGGAGGTCTCTATTTACCTGCTTTTTATAAGAGGGATTTTATTGCCAAAATGTTTTTGCTGGGCAGTGATTTCCAGAGACACTTTAACTAGAAGTTATTTAGTGCCCATCTCTGCTTTGAAATCTCTTCTTTCATTCCAAGTGTGTTACAGCAATCAAGTTTTCAGAATTTGAAACCTCTTTTTTTTATGTAGCTTGTCTTCATTTTATATACAACTTCCAGGTTGTTGATGGTTCTCCAAACCAATTGGCATGATGGCTGTTTTTCATAGCACTAAAATAAAAAGCGGCTGCAGGCAAAAGGAACGAGATCCTACCAACTGTGAATAGAGGAGGGTAAATTAACTTTGTCTGAAATAACACATGGCCCTAGACTGAGCCCTCTGAGTCAGTACGCATCATACAATATAGTCTTAATATGGCAATGTGAATATGGCAATCATGACATAAAGGACAACCAAAAATCCCACTTAGGTATGCTGTTTGTCACGTTTTTTTTTCCCAATTGAATGTTCCCCATAGACTTTACCTGGGTGTTTGGAATATAACCTCATCTTGGATCACACTAGAATGAATATTTTAGTGTGTGGTAGTGCACTGTTCAACTTCCTTTAGAGTGACTAGATTTATTTCTGAGATCTTTTCTTTTACATTTGTGTTTGTTCCAGTGTGTCCTTGGAAAAGAGAGGAGTTGTATGTACTGTTGTGATACAGCTGCAAACACAAAGCTTGCTGCGCTTAGGCTAGGTTTGTTTCATGCTGCCCAGTCTTCCCAAATGCTTGTAGAGAGAATCTTACTGTTATATTTAATAGTGGTTATTTATTTTATTCATTGTATTTACATAAATCGCCATATTAGGAAAGGAAGGGTAATGGCAGCAGATGCACTCTTTCCCTGGGGCTCCTTTGAGACCAGCTTTAAGCATCCATTTCGCAGGAGCTCCCATTCAGATAGTCGCATTCATTTACCTTAATTTGCTAACACCTGTAGTCATCCACCCTCTTTTGTTCACATATAGGATAACTCAGTGATGACTCAAAGGGGTGTTGCCTTGCGGCAATGATGCCCATGGCTCAAAGCTCTGAACTATCAAAAGCCTTATGGTGCTCCTTAGGAAATGCAACAATGGCAAAAATACCTGGAAGCAGTCTATTTTTTCTACCTGCTTATTAAATAACTACCATAAAGTGAGTGCTAGGGAGGGGTTAGATGAAAGTCTGAACCCGCTCACCTTCGCATTTGTACAGGATATGTTGGCTTGCAACAGCATCCTCAACCTTCCCTCACGCTTGACTCGAGTGGGAGCAGTGCTTCCATGAAGGCTGTTGGATCAGGCCCGTGATGACTGCTGAGACAACTGTATTAACCTTCTACAGAGGAAGACCTGGGCTATAGAGTGATTAAATGTCTTTACAGAGGTGGCAGAAAAACCACCCGAGGAACCCAGGTCTCGCAGGCTCCACGGGAGCTGCTCTGCCTGTCCCTGCCTGTCCCTGCCTGTCCAGCAGTCAGCCTGGCGGTCCAGCAAAGGCCACATCTGGTCCCTCAACACGCTTTGCTTTCAAGCCTGCAGCTGTAGTTCTGGCGAGTGAGGGGAAAATTCTAGTAACAGACCACAAAATCTGCTTTCATCTTGAATGCCTTACAAGGCAAATCCATCTCATTATAGTACAGTGAAGCTCTCATTGAAATTTATGTGATTTTGGGGGTTTTTTTGGTTTTGGGGGATTTTTTGGTGTGTGTGCGTGGGTATACACGATCTGGATTTGCCCCTAAATCACGGTCTTGTATTTGACTGCCAGCAACTTAATTGTTGGGAGTGAGTGTGTTCAGCGACATTATACAGACTGTGCTGCCATCTGCAGGAGGTGCTATTATAAAAAGAGAAAACAATTTGTGAGTGGGGTTTGTTGGGTTTTTGTTTTGTTGTTTGTTTTTTTTTCCCAGCTGGGCATTTCTTTTCAGTATATGCTGTGGTGAAAACCATAGCAGGACACTTGGTGCCATACCAGCAGAGTAAATGGCAGCTCGTCTTCTTTTCCATTCATTTTCAGGTACAGCATCTGTATTTCAGATGAGCCCCCTGGCATCCTGCAGTTGATTTTTCAGTTGTGGGGAATTTTTTTGTTGCTGCTTTTTTGTTCACAATTTTATTCTTTTTAAATGCAGTAGCGAGGGGAAAAAAAAACAAAAGAAAAGCTGAAACTTCACTTCCGCTGACAACCCCCTGAGAATTTCTTTAAAAGCCAAAGTATTCCGGTGGCAAATGGAAACATCAACTCTTTCCTTCCAAGGAGGGCGTTCTACCAAAATAGAAAAGATGATGTTCAAACATATTTTTTTTTGATAATAAAAAAGCCCAATAAAAGTCAAATGTGTCTTTTTTGATCAGCAGCAAAAAGACAAAGACCAGCCCTTTAAGTCAGATGCTGTAAACTGACCTTTGGAGAAAAAGGAGAGGTTTGAGTGGTTTTCCACAAATGCTAATGGCCTAGAAAACATGTTTACCCAGGGCTGGGGGAAGGCTGCTGCGCTGCTACCAGCTCAAAATGTCCGGAATGACACTTTCATTCACAGATGTCTTTCGTCTGTGCCTCAGAGGTCCGGGGTCAAAGCAGCACCGGCAGGCAGGTAGGCAGGGGCGAAAGGTTTGATCAGTCTGTGATGGCTCCGCTCGCTCTGCATTTGTCTCTGAGGTATTGCCGCCCGGGGGGGACAGTCGGGCTCTGGTCCTACTCACTTCCTATTATCCATGTGACTTGTCTCCGCCACGCTGGAGTCACTTTGATTTGCCTGATGTACTGCTTGACAAAGCTGGGTGATGGCTGAGAAGTGGATCCAGCTGCTCTGAAAAGCGCACACCTGACATGCCAGTCCTGGTGCGGGCACATCATGGGGAGCATTTTTTAATTCAATGTAATTTATGCATTCTTGCAGTCCTGTGTGTGCCTGGCCTGTCAGCCAGTGCCTAGATGAAGGCTGACAGTTGTCATCCAGGGCCTGAAGGTAGCCTCACATAATGACACATTAGACATACTAATGATGTTTTCTTCTGGCATAATGTTTTCTTCTCAACTTTCCTCTCTCCTCCCTGCCCACCCCCCCGCCCCCCTCCCTGACTACAGGGATGCTCAGGACACAAACACGCCAAGGAGACTGCGTCTGCAGAGAATGTGGAAAATGCTTTACCCAACCCAGTCACCTCAGGACTCATCAGAGGTCCCATGCAGGTACCTTTTCGCACTCACTCTTGCTTTCTGCCTTTCCCACTTGCCTGCTTTCAGATCTGGCTAAAAAAATGCCAAGAATTACATTTCACATATTACGTTAACCTAAGTAATTCCAGTACCTAAATCTAATAGACAGGTTTTTTATTTTTACGACTATTGCTCTTGTTCTCTGGATATTGCTTACCTGATCTCCGCCCGAACTCCATAAAATTGCAATGCATTTAAGATAAGTCTGTTTGCAAATGTTTTATTTTAATTAGAGAGTAGGGTACTCAGAAATGAATATGCTAATGAATTCTGTTGCCACCAGCACAAATTGAAATCAAAGTACCCCTTTCAGCACAACATAAGGCTTTGTTTTGCCTTGTCGTTGCTGTTGACAGGAACATTTTTGTGGGAAACGAGATTTTTCCGCAGACCGGTCAGCCCTAAAATGGGAAATCCCTACCAGCCATTTTTAACCTGGCGTGGTCTGTGGTTGAGGCCGTAGGAGGCTAAAGGCACCAGTGTCGAGAGACCTCCTGAGCATTGCACGAGGCAGTGAGACTAGTGGGTTCCTCCTGAAAAGTGTGAATGATGCATACATAAGCCAATCTGATGCAAAATGACAGAGGCCAAATGGTAAGTAATGCCAGAAGAGGGTCCCTTTACACATACACTGATAATTAATGTTGTCAGTGATTGCTTTCTTCAGCGCTGAAGTCTGAATTAAAAAGGGCAGTGGCCCTAGGCTGCCATTAGCACACTCTCTTACAGTAAGTGTTACGGTAAATTGGTATTTTCCGGCCACAGGCTAGTAGCTGGTGTCTTTTTTTGAATGTGGTTAATCTGTAATGGTCTCAAATAATGTACACACACTAACGAAGCTTGAATGTTCATCTGTTAACAAGCCCCCTTGTTCCCACAGTGGTATTTGAGTCTAATGGACTCCGAGGTACTGAAGTTCACACCACCTCCGCAGATGCCCCAAAACAAGTATGTTTTACAATTAATTGGATGTTTGGTTTTTAATGTGGTAGCTGTGAAAAAGTTGCACAGTGATACTCATCACTAAAGTGCTGACTGGTTTATAACTTATAAATAGTGATGGTGTTGCTTGATTTTTAGCTCTTAAATTTTTTAAGCGTTTTATCAAAGTCTGTTATATGGAGAGTCAGTTAATTGTAAAGCAGATATGTTACCAGCGTACTGGGGACTGGGTGGGATAGGTAACTGTAATGTGCAGTGATATGTAATAGTGAGAGAGTACATAAAGAATTCCTAGAAATAATTTGCTTTTACAACTAACACGTTTTCGGCTGCAACAATACAATTAACACTTAGTCTATATTTTTCTGAAGAGTATTCGTACCCTGATACCCAGTATCTGGCCTTTGAAAGGCTCTTATCCTCCAGTTTCTGTGGACTCTGTGTGGCACTGTGCTTTCCTATGTCTAGTATACAGTTTCCTGTCTTAAACACTTCTCAGCACTCTGAATTGTACATGACAAAGCTGTTACATAGAAAACCATTAAACTGAATTTGTTTCGTGTATCTTACATCTTTGGAGACCAGTGTCATAACCTGGACCTTCCCACTCATCTTCCAGCTTGGCAGGTGGGTTTCAGGGCACACCTTCTCATGGACAGTTTTCTTTTATTGTGAAACTGCCTCCAGCATCACTCACTTTTCCTTTCATCCTCGTTTTTAGTTTAATTTTGACTACAGCACTTTTCCTGTCCTCCTGTCTCTTACTAAACGATTGCAGATGGTTTTGGCCATGCTTAGAGAATGCATCTCTATGCTAGTCCTGCCTCCACGAAGTTTAGGAGTTGGTTTCTACTTGCTCAGTAAACATTCTCACTGGGCACCACCACGTCGCATAGTTCATATGCTGCACCCTTCTTGGAGACTCTTGGCACCTCCTCTGTTGCACTTGCATCTTTCTGGCCCAAAGGCTATGTGGGAAACCCAGCTGCTGCCACAGGAGTATCTGAGTTGCTGTCAGGCTGTAGGAGTGCCCAGCAACACTCCTCATAAAGTTTTCAAGATGGCATAGCACTTCAGTAGTTGTTGTTGTGGGCAACGTTTGCTTTGCTTTGTGGGTCAGTAGCAGCAAAGTTATGCTATAGCTGGAGAACAAGATGAAAGTGCTCTCCTTATGATGCTTATCTAATAATATTGTGCAAGGATGTACCTCTCCGTAGAAATATGTGACAGAGTGGAACACTGCAGCTCTGCAAACTAGCTCAACTAGTCTTTGGTTCTCATCGGCTTAGGAATGTAGATTTAGTAAACCTAAGCATCTTTAAAATGCTGTTTCATCTTTTCATGCTCATTTTTTCCTCATGTAGTTGAGATCAGATTCTGAAGGCATCTGGGCTTTTTTCCTCTAAAAGACAATGTAAGGTCAAAGTTGGAAATACATGTGGTAGGTTGACCTTGGCTGGACACCAGGTGCCCACCAAGCCGCTCTGTCACTCCCCCCCTCAGCAGGACAGGGGTGGAGAGAAAATAAGATGGAAAAAACCCTCATGTGTCAAGATAAAGGCAGTTTAATAAAGAAAAGCAAATGGGAAGTAGGGCTTCAGTACACATAGTGGTTGCTCCAGAAGACAAACACCATAATAACGGATGTCCCCCTCCTGCTCCTTTCTCTCAGCTTTTATTGCTGAGCAGACATCATATGGTACAGAATATCCCTTTGGTCAGCTTGGGTCAGCTGTCCTGGCTGTGTCCCCTCCCAAGATCTTGCCCCCCCTCCAGCCTGCTGGTGAGGGGGGAATGTTGGAGAGACAGCCTTGATGCTGTGCCAGCACTGCTCAGCAGTAGCCAAAACCCTGGTTGTGTTACTGACACCTTTCTAGCTACCAGTACAGAGCACAGCACTGTGAGGGCTGCTATGGGGAGAATTAAATCCATCTCAGCTGGACCCAATACAATACGTTTCCAAAAAATTCTGAAATGGCTGTATCTATCAAAAAAGAGATGTGGCAGCTCAGTCCACATCTGGACTGTTTTTGTAATTCGGGTTATATTACTGCACAATAAATTTACTCATAATCTTGTCTTTGTAAACTACTGCCATGCCAGAATTTATTGACTAACTTCTTCCATGGCATATGTAGCTTGCTCTTGCAGTCTCAATCCGTGTCAATCTGTCTTCAAAGTATTTGATTAAATTACAGCATCTCTCAGTACAGCAGAATACTGGGTAGGGGTTAGCTTCGTGAATCGCTTCGTCTCTTGCCAGTCAGTATTTCTTCCACAGAAGCTGTGGTATGATCACTTCTCCAGGAGACAGTTCCCTTTCTTTTGTCTTGTTTGCTCCTCAGTATCAGCCTTTGTCTCAGTTTGTCAGCATCTGTGTCAGTTAGGATTATTCAGTTGTCTGCCGTTTTGCTTGTTCTCATCACGAGCAGGCTTTCCACTCCCCCAGAAGACTCCACCTGCACAGTCCCTGGGCGTTAGAGAGGGAATAAGCTCATTTCTACCTGCAGCTGTAGGGGCCTTTAGAAGCGCAGAAATGAGCTCGCACTGAGAATGATGCCTGCAGCATTCTAGTAACATTACGATTTCCCACTTTAAACATTGTCACTCCGTGTCTTCATTTCATTTCTTAATTGGGGACAGATCTATTCATGAGAGTTTATGGTGTAAAGTCAGTTCAAGTTACAGAAGTGCCGTGCACATGCTCCAAGCAAGAAACAATAGTTAACCACGTAAGGTAGCTTGAGAATGAAAGGGGGGGGGGTTTAATGTTAGGTGGAAATGATTCACTTTACATAATATTTCCTTCTCACAGGTAAAATATCTTCCCCCGAGTAGTCTGCTAAAGAGTAAAAATATTAACATTAGTATTTCACAGTTCCCCATTCCCTTCAGTAGTCAACCAGAAGATCATCTCTAAAGGTTTCCTTTATGAAAGGATGTTAGGTAGAGCTTTTAAAATCCCCCAGCATAATAACTTACAACAGTGCTACATTATATAGCAGTTTTCTCGCAGAATAATTCTAATTCCGCATGTTAAAAATAGGGTCTGCAGCCAGGCTTTTTAAAAAATGAGCCAGCTAAATCTATATTTATGTGTCTAAATAGGAAGCGTACTTTAGGGTAGTGAACCACCAACAGGAGATGCAGGTGTTCAGCATCACTGAAAAGTGGGGCTGCCTGTAGGGGTGTGTAAAGAAGGTCCTACACACCCAATTTTGATAATGATAGCACTGGGCAGTGCTTCATGCTTTGTTATCAGCACCAAGGAAATATAAACAAAACGGAGGAAAGATGATGTTCATTTCCTTCGTAACATTGTTTACTGTGGTTTCTTACTTCTACCTGAATGCTTTAAAAAAAAAAAAAAAAAAAGAGGAGGACATTTTTACATCAAGTGAATTTCCTGTGAACTCTGGAATAGTTCCTATTCTATCTAAAGGACAAAAAATGCCCATTACGTACCCCGAGTCAATACAATCTGTGCAAAGTCATGTAGATTCTCTTGAAATGCTGCCATATTAAACATACTGAATATTCTGAATATTTTTATAAATGCTAACTGTCCCAATATATCCATAATTAAGCTTGCTTATCCACAATGAATATGTATCTTAATTTGGAATACACTAAGCACTGTCCAAAGACCTGATTTAGTAGGCATGAATTCGGGGAGCGCACTCCAATCGCTTATACATGGCAAGACAAAAGCTGGCTCCCCTTCGGAAGGGTCCCTGCGACCGCATGTATCTCGAAGCCACTGCAGCTCTCAAAGCAAAGCTTTCCTAAGGCATGTGGTCATTTCAGAGGACACTGTCTGATGCTGCAACATTGCAGCCAGAAGCCCAATTCCCAAGTGCATTCAGTGGCACAGGAGTCAGTCTCTGGCCTGCTTTTGCAAAATGGTGACAGCAGTGGTAGCAATTTCTAGTACATATGCCTTGCGTTTAACTTCTGCTGCTGCATTTTTAAAAACATAAAAAAACTTGGCCTGCTTTAGGAACGTAGTTTATCCTCTGTCAGGGCTGTGTCAAACAATATGCTCTAAAATATTTTAAGGACCAAGTAATTGGGTGTTCAAAAGGCATGATTTACTGGTTAGCAAAGAGGAGGAGTTCTGTCTAATTGAGAGTATATATACGTGAAGCATATTTGCAGTGCTGGAGCCAGAAATACCAAGTTCTCTGCCTTTTGTGCAAGTGAAACAAGCAAAAACCCCAAAACTCCAACCTTTGCCCTCTCTGGAAAAACACCCTTTTCTTCACAGAAAATCAATTAAAAGGTACAGCTCAGAGAAAAAAATGAACTGTTGGTATCATGGGTACCTCTGGCTGAAGCTTTCCCCCTGCCAGAAGGCAGTGATAGTCCTTTTCTGTGAAAGAGCTGTGGAAACTGCAGTTCTTGGGCCTCATGCACTGAAGAGAGAGGTGCGCAGTAGGTCCTGTGTGACAGGGGTAAACCACCTTCATTAAGGAGTCCATAAGCCTTAATTTTCTCCACTATAAGTACTTCAAAATATTTCTTGCAGTGCTCAATACGTGAGATAGATAGCATAAATGTGAATAGTCAGAATTTGAGGGATAGATAGATTAGAAAGAACCATCAGGAAAACACTACATATATATATATACATATATATATATATATATACACACACATGTATTATAAAGGAGCCTGGGGGAAAGGCTGGTGGCATGTTACCCACTGATGTTTTTACAGTCCAGCAGCGCTACAGCCCTGCTTGTTCTAAAGCAACTTTAGAGAGAAGGGGAGGAGCAAAAAAAACCAAAACCAGATTAAAAAGTTATTTAAACCAATGGTTTCTGAGTTTCGTAGGGTTGTTTTGGGGTTTTTTTTTGCATTTGAAATTTTAGCACTGTTTGTTAGAAGTCCTATTTGTGACATTTGTTCATATGAAATGTCTTGCCCCAGTTCCTTGCGGAGTTTCTTCTGAAGATCATGATTAATAGTTCAGTCCTCATTATTGCAAATGTTATTTTTAAATAGTTATTCTGAGAACAAGAATTCCATTAATCAAAATAATAGATAATGAACAAATAAATGGCAACCTAATTTGTCTCGTTCATACATATGGAGATTATAATGCAAACAATCAAGGAATCATGGAAGCTGCTGTACCGGCATCTGAGTAATATGCATGTACTGTATGTCTTCTAGTTTATAAGCATAATAGACAGGATCAGCAGCTGTAGTTCTTGTCCCAACACTTTCCCCTTGCCAGCAAACTGGAGCGATATCTGTGCTCCAAACCGATCATTGCAATTTATTTCGATGTCATGCGATAATTTGTCTCCCATATATTAACATGCACACAAACTGATTTTTTCCTGTTAACTGGTGAAAAGCCCTAGAAGTCAGTATGAAAGCAGCCTTTGGCATGGAAGCTATAGGCTTCACTTAAAAAAAGATCTGCTGTTTTTCCCCTTTGAAACTCTGAGAGTGAAGAAAGCCTACTTTTTAAGATGGTAAAAGTTTCACTTCAGGAAGAATTCAGTCCAGCGATGTATCAGCTGGTTCAAAATCTGACTGTCCCCTCGGGCCGGTGCGAGTACGAGGGGGTGAGCCACTGGCTGGGTTTTGGCACGTGTGAAGCTTGGGTGCTGTTTCCCAGTGAAGCTGGGAGTGCAGCTGTGCATCAGAGGGGTCCAGCCACCCACCCACCCACCACCCCCAGCCCCTCTGGGCCTCCCTGCCAGGTGGGAGAAGGATGGATTAGCCTTTTCACGGGTCCCTGGTGCTGCGTGGTCCATGGGCAGGGGGTGCCCAGACCCGCAGGGAATGCCTCTGCCACGCAGCACCCCACAGGCTATCCATCCCCAAAAAACACCCCTAATTACACCCCTTTTTTCAGTTTTTACCCAGGGAAACTGGGACAAGGCGCTTGCCGTCCCCTCCCCTCTCCCCCTCCCTCACCCCCTGGCTCGGCGAAACCCTGCTGCACTCCCCCACGTACGTAGAGCCGGTTTGATACGAGACGTTTTAATGATGAATGCCTCCTCCTGGAGCTGTGGCTCTGTCTCTCGGGCATGATGCAGCCGTGCAAAAATGTAAAGCATCTTTCTTGGTTTACTGCAAGAAATTCAGCATCCAACTAAGGAAGTTTTATCACATCTCTCATTCAGTTACTGTTTCCTACATTTCAAATATACTGCAGTCTGTACAGCAGCTTTTTTTTTCTTTAATTTTGTTGCAAATCTTTCCGACTTAAACCAAACTTTGACTGGTAAATGTCATGAATCTCGGGCCAGGTTTAATTAGGAATTTTCTAAATCTATTAACAAAAGAGATGCACTTAATACATTATGTCAACCAGAGCTGGGCTTTCTTTAGCTATTTCGAGGGCTGCCATAGGCACAGCTTGAAACTTGCTTGGATTTTACATGGGTGCCGTATTTTATGTTGCATTAATTTAAAATGGTCTGTTTCACTTCATCAAGACTTTAGCTTAAGGATAATGCATTTATGTAAGATTAATCTTGCCATGTTGTTTTAGGATCAGGATTGTAAACTGCATTGTTCCGACAGTGATGTTCTAAATGTCATTTTAAAGCTTTTCTTGGGAGCTGCAGGCTCCCACTTATTCATGATGTTATCTTTAATTTCACTTGATTTTAGAATATCCCTGCTATTTTTTTCAGCATGGTAATTATTCATGAAAATTGGCTAAAAAAAAGAAAAGGAAGATGACAAGGTGGGGGGGTTGGGGGGTTGGGGAAGCCGCCTTAGCATTTGACAGACCCGCAGAAGAATTCAGTTTTTCTTCTAGCTGCCTCGGTGACCTCCAACTTCAGCCTTTTTCAAACGCTGATCTAGTTCTGAAACCCTTTTGGCTAGCACAAAATTCTGCTTTTTGGAGGCCTCTTCTTCCCCTCCTTGTTCTCAGCCTTTTCCCAACTGCTCCATCAGACGCTATTACTTGCTCTTCCAGTCCGTCAGGGACTTCATACAGGCCCGACGCACTTTGCTCTTGCTGGAGATGCTTTAAAAAAAAAAAAAAAAATAACCAACCCCAAAACTTCCGACGCGGTGGGCCGAAGCGAACGTCCGCAACGCTCGCGAGAGGGTAACGAACGCCAGCAGGGCTGGCCGGAGGGTCGCGCGTGGGAGCGGAGGCGAGAATGAGCATTTTTCCCCTGTGTCCTCCTTCTTGCAGGGGAGAGACCACGGCGGCGCGGAGGTCGCCCACACGCTGCCTCTCCGGAAGGGAACCTAGAGCCCCGGCGGAGGAACCCCCGTGCCAGCGGCCCCCACCCCGACGGGCAGCGCCGGCAGCCCCCCGCGCGGCCGCCCCGTGCCCCGGCGGCTGCGGATCAGCCTCCCCGCCAGCCATCGCCTCGCCCGGAGCCGCTGCGCCAGAGTGAAACAGGCGCTCTGCGAGGAGGGGGGTGCCTCTGCGCTGTTAATCATTTTTAAATAAATGAAGATGCTACACGAGATATATATAAATTGACGTACTAATCAGTCCCATGGTTCCTTATTTCCTTTATAATAAACAGTGGAGTTGGCAAGCACTGTGGCAGCACAAGGCATCTGTATTAATCAAGAGAAGTTTGAGACACTGGAAAAATTAAACTTTATGTGATTTGGACAGCATGAAGAAGTTAAGCACTGTAACAAAAACCTCCCTGATGCTCACAATGACTATTTGATACATTTGAAAAACAGCAGTGGATTCCAGGGCTGGAGAAGTATTAATTAATGAAACTGCCACTGCCTGTCATGCTGAAAAGCAAATTAAAAAAAAAACACAAAAAAAACAAAAAACAGAGAGAGGAAGAATGGGGGGTGTGGGGAAAAGGTGGCATTCGGTGCTGAGAAAGCAATGCTTGATGAAGGATTAAAGGGACTAAAGAGAAAGACCGTCATTCTGCAATGGTTTGTTTCATTACAGTTTGGGGACCACTTGCATTTCTAGTGCTCTTGCTCTTGACTGCGCACCATTAATAGTATGTGAATATGGAAATTGAAACACTTCCAGAGAAAAGCTTCTATTCTGCTTTGGGAAAGAAAAGCTAGTCGAACACTAAGAAAAAAAAAAACAGGCTTCTGTGTTTTACTCTCAGGACCTTTTTTTGTAACAGGGCTACTTTCTTCGACCTGATCACAAAGGAAGTCTTCACGTTTTAAAAAAAAAATAAAATAAAACAAAACACTCAGCTGTCTAATGCCGCTGATCTGTATGTTTAGAAGAGAAAAGGTGTCACTGAACAAGTTCAGGCAGCCCTGGGCCCGCCCGTAAGGTACTTTCTGCTCCTGCGTTTGGTTCAGCAGGCCAGCTACCGCTCCTCCTTGGGCCCGGTGACGTTTTGGAAAGACGAGGAACTTCTTTTGTGGTGGCAGGTTAAAATGTTCATATAAATGTGTCATGTCTTGTACTTGGTGATCACTGGTGGTGTTAGGAAAAAAAAAAAAAGGAAAAAAAAAAAGCTTTATATACCTCTTCTACAGTAACTCTTTAACTGCAAGTTTTCAAGGTGGGGTTGTGGCACATAACAGGTTGTTAAACCATGCAGTGTAAGCAATTAAAAATGTATTCCACAGATATAAATATTTTCTTTTCTTATTGCTGTGACACTATGTGTGATGGTAATATTTCTGAGAGTTTCAGATTTTGCACATATAATTTTATGCATTATCAAAAGTTACTGCTGCCTTGAAAGAAAATGTTCTGTGAAAATTTTTGCAAAAGCTTTACTAGTTTTTTTTTAAATTGTAACATTTTGTAAAGGCAGGAAATGGATTAAAAAAAAAAACACCCTAGCATGCTAAATATATTTTTCAAAAAAGCAATAATTTTACATGTACAGAAATGATGCTAACCTTTAATACAGGTGAGAGCAACAGTTTACTTAATACAATAATGGAATAGTGCTGGTTTTCTAGAAATGGGCTTCTGACACAAAGATTTGTTTAAAAAAAAAAACAAAAAGCAGAAAAAAACCTTAAAGCGTGATCTTTCTGTTCTAACAGTTTTGGTGGGCGGGGGGTTTCTTTTTTTAAAAAATCTAGTCAGTAATTGGTTCTGGATACTACTTGTTACTTGTTTTAAATTACTTGACGGTTTTTGTTACTTTGCAACACTTGCAACAATGCAAATTAACTTTCTTATGTATTTTTTTTAAACTAGTTTTTCCTTATGCTATTACACCAGATGTATACCAGAATTCTCTGTAAGTCTCGGTGTAGTTAGGAATGTCTGTGCAAATACTTATAAGTGACTGTAATTAACTGTTCTGTGAAGTTATTTTGAGGGAGGTCGCATAGACACATTCCATTGTACACCAAAAAAAAAAAAAAAAGAAAAAAAGGAGAAAAAAAAAGAAAAAATGAAATATTTTGCTGTGTTGCTTAATGATTATCATTTTGGGTTTGCACTAGCTTTCTCGGTTTGTTTTGGGGTTTGTTTGTTTGTTTGTTTGTTTCACTTTTGTTTCGTTGCTTTTCTGAGTCATATTTTCCATGAGTGAAAGTAATGGTGACAGTTCAGGAATGCACAAAAGCTAGTTGCTTAGCCTATTTGTTTGTGTTTTAGTTATTAAAAACTCTTCTGTACCCAAAATGGCATGAAAGTGTAGTGTACATGTGTAATTTCTCTTTTTTTCAATTGTATCTTTTTGGCAAGCTGATCTAGAAAATCTCAGTTAATATTCAGAGCCAAAAGCTTCTTTCTGGAGCTTTTCTTCCAGAATCTGACAGAGAAGCTAATGCTGTCACTGCCATTACCAGGGTACTAATCAGCAAAGTTTACAATCATAATTTAGCTCCATGAAGAACAACAGTAGGGGAAATCAGTTTAAATAATTATATGCTGTGTATAGCACAGAGATGAGATTTTCACTTAATTAAACAAGAAATAAGAGTGGGTGGGGGAAAGCCAACCTTAAAGACCATCTGTTTTCAGAAGCACATCCCACGATTTCTATTTTCTTCTTTATCGTTGTATTGTATTGATTTGTTATTTTAGTTAGGCCATAGTATTTAAAATGAGTTGTGTTCCTTATTTATTTAGTCAATGGGCTTTGATCAGCTCTTTTAAGCAACGTGATAACTTTTTTTGGCATGACACGCTCCTGTAAAGCCCTTTTGTGACTGTTACAGGGACTTTCTACTACCTCTACCAATCTACTGTTTCTTCTTCTTAACAGGTTTTTATGGTGTTGCAAGTCTAATGTAACTTAGACAATAAAGGGTTTGATTATCTACGCTGCAGATTCTCAGTGTATCTGCCATCTCTCTCTCTCTCTCTCTTTCTCTCTCCCTTTCTCTGTTTTTTGTGCGGTTTATTATAGCTAAAGTGTAGAAGATCTTTTTTTATTATGGCTAAAGTGAAAGACCTTCCTTGCCAGAGTACTTTTGTATCCTGAATGTTGTGTACTGACCAAAAGTTGGAACTTGGAGAAACTTTTTCCACGGAGCTAATCAGCTACTACATTGCCATCATGCTGTTGCATTCTTGAAATTCCTTCTGTCAGAAATGCTATGAATAAATCGGTACATACTGCAAAACAGAAAGCAAATTAGAAAGCCAAAACAGCTTTTAGCTTTGTATTTCAAAGCCACTTAAAGTGCTTAGTGAAAAGCCTTCACGTAAATCGTCGCCCCCATCCTATGGAAGACTCTGCTTATATGAAAACAACTAGTTAAGAAAATTATCCTTTGGAAAATAGCATCTTCTTGTTGGTGCAAAAAAATGTTCCACTATTAACTGACTGTCAGATAAGAATTGGTCACTGGAGAGATTTCCAGGTGTTGACATCATGCACATTTCATGGTAGTCCCTGTAAACGTGTTGCCACTTTCTAGTACTTTGGGGTGCTGTGTGTGGTGGAGCGCGCGCGCGTACATTTGTCGTGCTCGACGCTTTGGAGCGTGAGTGATGTTTTGAGCTGTTTTACAAAATTGTGTCATTCTAGTCGGAGTGCATCCCACTGTTTGCTTGTTTTCACGGTCAAAGGGTTCACGACCAGGCCTGTGTTTGGTTTTGTTCTCCTTCCTTGCTGTATTCCCATGCTGGGCTACTTAAAGCATATTTCAGCAGCTCCAAGAGGAGCGCTAGAATTCACTGATGCATTTGGGGATTTCTCTTTGAAAAACCAATCTGTCGTAAGAAGGACTGGAACAAGGCAAGAGGTAACTTCTTTATTAGGTTCTTACTACATAAAATGTGTTGGGTTAAAAGTAGGAAAGGTTGCATTTTATGTCAAGTCAAATTTCCCGCTCCTCCTGCAAACCAGTATTTTTAAGCCAGCGGTTCTGTGGAAAGCACTGAATTGCAGAGAGTCCTCTTCCCTCGTGCTCTGTCCTTTCTCTTTTGCTGTGTTTGACAGCCCCATACTTCAGGGCAATCCAATGTTCGGAGGCAAAGCTCACATGGACTCACTGGGAGCTTGTAGGTAAGGAGTGCCTGCTTGATCCCAGTATTTAGAGGGTAACTCAAATGAAATGGAGTACGCTAATATATATAAAAATTCCTTCCACTTTAGTTTTCCATTATAAATTATGAAATTATTGTTTCTGGAGCAGCTAGGGATGTAAAACAGTTGAAGATCAATGAAAGCATGGACACTCCCCTATTAACTGCTTTCTGTGGGGCTGCATGTGTGCCAGCATTCCTGAGAGGGACTATAACCATGTGTTGACATCCTTAGCTTGTCTCAAGGTAGACAGTAGCTGTTACAAATGTATTATGCCTGTAGTTTTTTCCTTCAGGTTCCTTATTGCTGCTTTTGGGAGAGAGAGGAAAAAACCAACCAACCAAAAATACCCTAAACCCCAGAAAAAATTGCCTTTCGTTTGATACTGGTGGACAAAGGGCAAACCATAGATGGACAAAAATAAATCCATATGTGTGGGTATAACCAAGTATTTCCAAACTGATTACCTGTTACTAGTCAAAATGAGGGACACTTTTGCTATTGAGACAGAAAAGGATGTTGTGTTGGGAGTAGGAAGTGGGCACAGAATGGGATTGTTTTGTTGTGGCTTGGGTAAAGAGATCAAGAGCGTTAACGTGACCCAGCTCTATGGGTTTGAATACTGAGGTGGATGTTGCCCATAAGGCCATAAGAAAAACAGATGGAGAAAGCATGTGAGAGATCAGTAAGGGGCTAAGTTTTGACCTTGTGAAATTCAAGTAAGTAGATGGAAGGCAGTGTCTGAGAAAGGCCAAAGCTGAGGACAGGACCACGGAGAAGCCGGGAGTGGAGCAAGAGGTTTAGAGGAGAATCGCTGAAGAGCGGAAGAGTTGCCAAAAAAGGCAAAGTCAACTGTGAGAGAGAGCAGAAGAATGTGGAGATGGAGCAGAAACTCTGAAACCTAACCAGAAGAGGTCTGTGCCCATTGCAAAGGGTTTCCATTCAGATGAAAGGGAGGAGGGATGTGCAGGCAGCTTCTGGGGAGATGGATCGGAAACTTCAGAAAATAAGCACATAATTTAAACTGTGAATCATCTTACTCTGCAAAAATGTTCTTTTGTGGTATGAGCCTGAATGATGTTCTGACAGAAAATAAGGGAATGCCTTTTTGGATCTTTACTCTCTTGACTGATGGGTGAACCAGATTTAGGACTATAATTATGAGTAGTTGAGGCTGGACTGAAGGGTCTCTCCAATACCCAAGGGGTTTTCAAAAGCATATTGCTCTTTTCAAGAAACAAGCAAACTCTGATTAGCCCCAAGCAGGAGGGGAAAAAAAAACAAGGCAGGCAAGAAGGCATAGTGTTTCAAGCAGATGCTGAACTGGAGCAATGCTTTGAGGATGCTAGAGGGTACATTCAGATAGCATTCTCTAATACAGAATATTTTAAGATGCCTCATCGTATGTTGGATAAAAGAGCTGGGGATGCTCAAAGCCGTTAAGAAAAAATGTCCGATACTAAAATGGCTTCAGACACTTGGCTATCTCCTTTGTGAAATCCTTCGTATGTCAAATTTAAGTTGTGGTTCATGTAAGACTGTTACAGATGGTTTGATTTGTTTGTTCCTGTGTCATCAGCGTTATCTACAAAGGTGAGTTACTTGTCAAGAGTTTAGAAAATGTGAGGTACCCATGTTCCCTTTCTGTAAGTGAAAATCTCTGCATGTCGTATTTCATCATCATCAACCCAAGTACCACAGGAATGTTAGAAGATCTTTCTAAGCAGAGAAAAATGATTTATTTACCTTCTAAATATTTGTTGTTCTGGTATGGCATAAAAGGGACATTGGCCCTCCAGTTCATCTTACTCCCAGAATTCAACTTACTTTTCTGGGACAAGGCAGTGTTGTGCCTTGCCTGGGACAATTAACAGTCCACTAGTGGTTTCTGAGGCCTACGGCTTGCCGCAGAGCACTGGAGCGATGCTCCGATAAACACGTTTCTGCTAGGGATCTCCCTTGGTGAAGGTAGGTCACGAACAGAACCATTTCTTGCTTTTACCACAAGTTTTCACAAGAGTCATGCTGATGCTGCAGAGACACTGGGTCTGTTCTTCCAGATGGGAGCCAGCGGTGGGAGGTCAATGCCATCAGCTCACCCACAGAGGACCATGCGCTTAAATGGTAACTGGTTTGCTGGCTACTGCCTTCCCAAACTTTTCATCTTCATGTGTTCCTCTCCTTCTCCCTCAGAGAGCACAGATGCAGGTGGTTGCTTGCATCATGGAGGAGGTGACATCTCCAGAGCAGTGGTGGGAACAGGCAACTGGGAAGAGTTTCTGTCAGCAAGAAGTCCACGTCAGGGGCTTGCTGAGAGTCCTGTCCCCTCTGCTGGGATTTCCTCCCCACGTCTCCTGTCAAATGCCAAATCGGTTGTTGTGTGGCCGTGCTCCCAATAATGTGCAAAAGCCTGCTGTGGATATGAGAATGATTGTTTTTTCCCCAGTCTTTTTTTCTTTTCAAATACTGACAGAGTAGAGAGCATCCCTGGACTGCATTGTTAGAGAGACAGTCTGGAGGAAGCCTAGTGCAGATGCAATATTAAGCACACTTTATATCTGTAGGAATGGTAGGTCTACTGGCAGGCTCTAGGGGCTCTTTGCAGTGGCGGAAGGTGGAATTCCGACTAGAAGGTGGAATTATGTGGAAATTTGCTCAGGTGCTCGGTCTCTGGTTGCTCACCATCCCTGCTCACTCATGTCCCATCAGCCACATCCACTAGGACAGAGCCATGAAGGCAATCAGGACCAGTCTGAGCCCTGACATGGAGGAGGGTGTCTCTGCTTTGGCACAGCTGTATTTGGGGCTTTTTTGTTTTGCAGTAACCATGCAACGTGAGCCACCCAGGAGCTAGCAGCCCGGAGCTGCTTTAGCTGGGGAGATGTTCCTGGCCTGTGCGTGATGAGTGACTGAGACTCTGGGCAGTGACTTCTGGAAAGGCTCACTGCAAGTCTGTTCACCCTCCGCAAGTAAGGGCTCCCTAGCATTTGGCCACAGGTCATTTATGGGCAGAAGTGACCTGCAAGAAGTGTGTGGGAGCTTCCTGAGCTAGTTTGAGTGCAGCGCTAGGGTTAAATCCAAGCAGACGCAAGCAAAATTCCAGTGAATTCACCATTTTTTATTGCTGAAGATAATCTGATGGGCGATTTTATAGATCTGGTTCTTTGCTCAGTGTTGTACGTGATGTTTGACAAAGCAATTTGCCAGTTACACTGTTGAGGATAGGGGGAAGGACAGGTAGTGAGCAAGTGTCAAAAATGACATAGGCTTTTCACTTGCTGCCGCAGAGGCTGATGATTTACTTCACAGCACACTGTTTATGGGCTACTCCATTTCCTGCACTGCCCCTGGAAGTTTTAGCGCTTTCAGGGTTAGAAACATCTAAGGTAAATTCCCTGCAAACTTACTTAAGTTATTTTCATTTTGTCATCTCCGACAGCACACGATATGAGAAATCACATGGCTTTTAAGGTGAGGCAAGTAGAAGGGAAATAGTCCAAGTGGCAGCAGTGTTGCTGTCCTAAACTGCTACTTTTTCAGAGCATGACATTAGATTATTTGGTAACCGAGTTCATTCTTCTTTGTATTGGTCCTGTTAAATAAACAGTGACTATAAAATGAGGCACAGCTGGAGGCACCATTAAACCCACCTGAAGTTTGCTTCTCAAGTTGTATTTTCTGAGTGTTTTGCAGAAAAGGAGTCTTTGAGAGTTTTTAGAAAAAGAAAAACAAGCTCCTAAGTTTAGAGAAACTGTTTTGACGGTAGCCAGAATTACAGTGCTTCAGGAATTTGAACTTGCAAGAAACAGGTGAGCGCTGAGGTGGCATGGGAAGAAGCACTAAGGCTGTAAACCTAGCTACATGTTGACTTGGCCACATTATTACAGGAGCTGGTTTAGTAAATGTGACTCCAGGGAGGACAGGTGCCTTCTAGGGCCTCCTCTGATCATTTATCATGCTAGTTCTGGCAGAATAATTTTCTCTGTAAGATTGCGGTTTCCTTTATTATTATATATCTTACGTAGGTGTCTGTCTGTGCTGGTCACAGTATGGTAAAAGACATTTCCCGTTGTGAAAGCTGCATGTGGGTTGCCGTGCAGAAGTGACTTTCAGCTGGGCTTGAGGGCAAATTCACCCTCTGCCCGCCTCACTTACCTGCTTGAATGCCTTTAAGCTGCCTGTGAGGCAAACTAGTTGCTGCTTTGAGAAGAGAGGTGCAATGCACAGGGGACACAGGCAGTGCTCTAAAGGCATTACCTGCCATGGGGATGGGCCCCGGCACTCTTGGTTGCAGTCAATCTGCCCAGAACTTCTGCTCTTACTGCAACCAAGATATGAAACAAATAATGCTGGCTGGATGGTGGACATTGCTTGCCACAAGGGCAGGTGGGGTGTGTAGGCGGTCTGGCTTTGGACTGAGCCCAGGCTGCCTACCAGGGCAAGTTAGATGGGAAAGGGCAGGATTTCACAGCTCAGGTAAATGCACAGGCGTGTAGGAAGGCTGTGGAGGAGCCTCACCCCACACAGCTCCTGGTATGGTATGGTATGGTGAGCCACGGGCAGCAGGGAGTGCATAAAGGACATGATGACAATCTCTCCACTGGGCCACTACAAAGGAAGAGTAGTTACTTGCTGCCCTACAGCCATCTGGAAAGAAAGATGTTGTGTCCTTTTGATGCTTCCAAAAGATGCTCTAGTGGGAGGACGTTGAGCTGGGGGTCTGGGGAGGCACAAGAACTTGACAGTCTTCACCTGCCCAGGTAACGATGTGGGAAGTTTGATACTTTGCCATTTCTATAGAGCCTTTAATTGTTGTTTTTAATTATTCCATCTATCCATGTCACTTTTGTACCGTTGGAAGGTGCAAGCTGTTTCTGAGAAGAGACTGAAAGCCCTTGGAGTTCTCTCCATTATTTCCAACATGGAAAAAGGGCAAACCAGCTTCTCCTCCCCACCTGCGTGTATTTGAAGCAACTGCATTAACATCAGCGGGATTTTTGCATAGTTGCATGGCTGACTGTGAGTTCAAATTTGACCTCCAGTCAATGATGCATAAGAACTTGATATATGCCTATTTGCATAGTTATTTTGTGAAGGGAAGGGGTTAGAACAGGGATTGCAGGATGATCGCAAAATGGTCCTGCTCCCTACACACATCTGGGGGAACTGTGACACCAGTCCTAAAGCCAAGCTCTAGTTAAATCAAGAGATTAGTGTGAAGCTGATGTTATACATTAGCACATAATGTTTTAACTGAAGTTTCTTCTTTTGGCAAGAAATCCATCTTTTTTTTTTTAAATAAAAACCAACAAAAAACTTGCAATAAAGTAATCTCAGAAGATGGAGGTAAACAGGTGTAGTTGTCCCAGTGAATCAATTGCAAAGAAGCAATGAAAATGATACTTAATATACTTTAAAAGATTAGGCTTTAGTATGGAAATGATACCAGTTGAAGTGAAAGCAATACTATCTACGTGGGAAAGTGGCATTGAAATACTCTTTCTTTCTGCCGCCTTTTGTCAATAAGAGAGGCTTGAATTATGCATTAGTGAGCTATAGAATTATGGAAGATAATACAGCAAGGTTATGAACCCAGAACAAAAGAAGGGGAAACTAGGTTCAACTCAGTAATATATCACTTGGAACATATATAAATGGTTATAATGCATTGCACATTCTAAAGACGGTAGTCACATATTTAAATGAGAACAGAGCCATTGCTTCAAGATTTTCTTCAAATATTAATTTGGGCATTGTAATTAGTTCTTCTTGGGAAGCCTTGCAATGTTCAGTATGTTTAGAGTTTTGCGGAATATTCTAGAAAATGACTCTTAAGTAGATGTACTTGAGATGTAGGATTTTACATAGATATCAATTTGTATTCACATAAATGAAATTTTGAATCGCTGGCTGAGAATAGTCATCTGTTGAAATGGGAGCAATCTTTGGACAGAGATGGCCAAAGCAATGCTAGTTCTAAATACCAAATATTTGGAGGAGAGACCGTAAGCGAAGAATTATTCACAGCATTTATTTTTTTTTTTCACATCATTAATTTTTTTATAACGTGCTTTGCTCCCTAAATTGACGAAGAGAAAGGGAAGCAAAATCCGTCGGCTAATCGATTTGCTATCTGCTGGTAGTTCCGAAACGGCGCATTTCTGCAAAGCCCTTCCCCTGAGTGACGCCCAGCCGCTGTCACCCGCCGGGTGCTGGTGCTTCTCCCGACCTTGGCATCCACCCCAGCCCATGCAGGGTACTCGTCTGCAGCAGCGGGGGAAACAGAGAAGCTCACACTTAAACCTGACCTCAGCAGCCCCGGGTTTATTCATTTTGTTGGTCTGTCTATACGTGAGGCACACCCATTCCCAGGTCAGTTGTGTTTGGAGGTAGAGTGCTTTCCTCCCAGTTCCCGAAGACAGAGCAGCATGGGGTGGGGAATATATGGGAGGACAGAGAGCTGCTATTGAAACATGGCATGTCGTGGTGCTTCTGTGCGCCCAGGACGACCCTGAGACCTTCTGCGACGTTGGCTTTGAGGCCTTCGGGCCACCCCACCACGAGTGGCACTTGGGCTTGGGCAGATGTTGGAGCTGGGTCCGCTCAACTCCTTCTTCTTAACCCACATGGAGCATATTCACTTCGTAGTCGACGTGGAGCAGGGAGGCTGCCGTAAGCCTGTTGAGATACGGCCTTTCCCTTTCTTGCTCAGCTTTGGAGGCAGTTTGGAGCCCGGCTCCTTCGGTCCTCCGTGCTGGGCTACGGCCACTGCCAGTCCTCGCTGCGCCGCTGCCCGCAGGTGCAGGCACGGCCGCCTCCTGCTCCCAAAAGTGCTCTGCTGTGGAGGTTGTCTGCCCTCCGCCTGCAGCGTAGGGAAAAAATGATGGTCTGGGTTTTGTTGCTCTTGCTAAAAATGTAGCTAAAATTTTAATTTTTTTTTTTTTCTTAATAGGATTTTGGGTGGAGATCAGGTAGAGAAAAGTTAGCCACAACAGATTTTGGTGGTGGTTGTTTTTTTGTTGTTGGTGGTGTTTTTTTAAAAGAATTATGGACTTTGAAAACAAGGTCTTCCGGTGGCTGAAGCTGTTTACTACGTCAGTGAGAGACATCTGATGTGCACTCACAGTTCCCCGAGCTATATCATTAAACAAGTATAAGTTAACCAACCTTCAGTCCACTGTTATTTGCTTTTAATCACAGCTGAGGAGCTGCTTAAGAAAACGCTTGGGAAAAGCAAACCATTTCTTGAAGAGGGGACTAGGGAGTCCAAGGTAAGCATTTACCAGTTGCCAAGAATCTTTAGATCCATTTAGTGTCTCATTATTTGGTGAATAAACCACCTGGCATTGCTTAGAAAAACATCAGTATAATTCCTTTCCAAGACAGACCTAATTGTATAGCAGTGTGTGGCCATTATTTTCTTCCACACCCAATCTGAGACTGGAAGCACATGCCATATATTTTCATTCTCTTTTTGTTTCAAAACCAATGTCCTTAAAAAATGAATAATTGTGGGGAAATGGTACTATGTTTGGCTACTCACGCTAACTGCCTTGCTTAAGGAAGGTGCCAGCTGAACCCTTACAAAAGAAGTAAAAATACACACGCCTGCCCCAGCATTATTGTGCTCTATAATGGATGGTTATGATGAGGAAAACAGAGAGGATTTCAGTTTTGTCCTTTGTGAGGTTTCTTTCTGGGCTCATAGATGAGGGGTCCATCATCTTGAATTACTCATCAAGAAGCCCCTTGGTTTTTTCCACCTCGTTACAAGTTTATAGACTCCCATGCACGTAATCATGAAGATTGCGGCTCTTGGTTATGAGAGAAGGGGTAGTTCCTGACTTTTGATTGTTCTCACTACCTGCAAATTTTGGAAACCGATTCTGAAGAGCGCTCGGTGGGAGCTGGTTGGGATGTTGCAGGGATATACGTCCAGTTCATTAATTTTATTTAATCCAGGGACTGCTGCATATTGCACTAGGCATGGAGGCTTTCTGAATTTGGGTTTCACTCCTGAGCATATGGTGTACTGCCAGTAATTAAGCCTGACAGTCATGGATGCACAGATCACTTCGAGTAAGCGATTTCCACTTGGAAGAACCAACGTCTCGGGGCCACCTAGGGAAAGAGTTAGATGCATCCTTACCCTTACCATATAGCCAATACCAGTGAAGAGCACAGCAGGACTGAGTTTTCAGGTACTGATGTCCTGCAGCTGTGAAGGTCACAACTTCATCCAGCTGTTTGCTTCTGCTTGTGCCTATCTCCTTGTTGCTGAGGTTTAGCTCCCACCAGTTGCTTTTTAGTGAGGTTTCTGGTTTCAGGCAGGTGCTGGGAGAATTGGGAAACTGTGATTTGTGGAGGGGTGATGGCTTTTTCCTGGCTATTGCTTGCTGCTGTGGTACGCAACGTCCTCTGGAGCGCGGAATAATGGATGTGGAACAGAAAGCCTGAGAACGCGCACCCTGTGCGACCTCAGGGTGCGCTGTCTTTGGTGCCAGTGTCCATCCATGAGAGGCTGGTGCTAATTTTCGTGCTACACAGCTTGAATCATGTTACAATTTTCATAAAGTTTTTCAAATTTTCAAACTCTTGGAAAATTCAACAATTGAACAGAAGTAATGTTTGGTCTATAAAACATAACACAGCTTAAAAAACAAAACAAACAAAAAAAACCAAAAAACAAATGGGCAGTGAGGATACAGACAGTTTCTGTGTAGAAAGTAATTCGTAACTTGGGTAGTTTCAGACCAGTGTTGGGTCTCCTGTAGGCTGAGGAAAAAAGCTGCTGCTGCTGCTGCTTTCCATAAAAGTAGAAGCCTGTCCTTGCTCTTCATTTCCAGTACTTATTATTTTTACCACATTCATATTTTTATATTTTGCTTTTGGAAGACACAGGGACAGAATGATACTCCCTTCCCCCGATCTCACTGTGATTATCTAGCATAAATCTCCCTTTATAATCTTATCACTGGGCAATTCGGTTATTTTAAATGTGAGCCTGCTTGCCCACTAATCAGTTCATCTTCAGGTTTTTAAAAGCGCTATTTCATAATTCTGCACATTCCAATTGCCTCTGAGTGTCCAGTCCAGCTCTGCCTTCACTTATCCCCTTCTCCTTCCTTTCTGACAAGGCAGGCTCTTTCTCTCGCTCACAGTCTTTGCATTCCTTCCAAGTTGATGCACATAGTCATTTGTAATCAAGGCTGTAAATTGTATTTAAAGCTGTACTCCACTATCCATGGATATTTGAATCATAAATGAGAGTATTGTCCTGCCTGTACTCTCACTTACTCTTTCAGCCGTAATAGATCCTTTCATTTGTGCTCAATTAGCTTTTCCACTCCTGCATTCAGACCCTGAAAGTTTCCACTCTTTTCTTCAGGTCTTGAATGCTGATGGTGTGGCCACGTTTGCCTCTACCCCATAATTTGTTTAGCTCTTTTGTGCCACAGATTTCACTGAATATGGTCTGTTTGTTTTGATAAGTCCAACCAGCATGACGATATTGTGCCATAATATAAAAATGTTCCCTTTAATTATTGCTGGGGTGCTACAGCTCTGGGATGGACCTCTTAGGTGTTTGGGCTTTTATGTCACCAGGTTGAATGTAACCAGAATTTTTCTAGAAGACTGGTTTGGGGTCGTTGTGGTTTTTGGTGTGTTTTGGTTTTTGTTTTTTTTTTTTTTTTTAATTCTGATAGAGCAGCGAGCCAAGTCACAGCAATCATGTGTCAGGAAGAGTAATTTTTAGAACAGCACCCCACGGCGTGCAAGTACACAGAGTCCTCTTCCTTTTGCTGCAGCGTCCTTATGCCGAGATGGGTAATCCAGCCCGGTGCCATCCCCAGCCCCTTCCAGTGCCCGCTCTGTCCTCCCAGTCCGGGCCAGTAAAACCTCAGCGGTGGTGCCGGCTGCTCCCCGTTAGGCATTACGTCTCCCCTGGGACTTCAGCCCGATGCAAAATTTATGGCTCCTAATATTTGTAACCATTTGTCCTGCTGCCGGCGCAGCTTTTTATGTTTGCTGCCATCTCGGAAGGTGGAATTAGAGAGAATCTTCTTGCGAGCAAGTGTTACCTTTTCCCTTCACATTTCCACCCCTGTATTTTGTTTCTTTTTTTTTGTGTGTCTTTGTTTTCTGAGAAGAAAAAAAGCAAAACTCGGAGAAAATTAGCCAGCTTCACTTCCTTGGTTTGTACTAGAAAATGTGCACATACTTTTTCAGTATGTGATCAGACAGGTTTTATTTCTTTTATCATTACATAAATGTGGGCTGACTGTTTGTTTTGTTTTTTTTTAATTGATGTTCATTTCTGTTTTGAAAGTGTTTTTAGGGGAATTCTCTTTCACTTTGAACAAAGCTGGCATGTTTAAATAAATGTTTTTCTTCTGTACTGAGCCCTGGGATAATGTTGCAGGCAGGGTAATTGATGTTTATTTGAAACTAACATCTCAGAAATTATTTTGTGATCATCTTCCCCTTGCAAGACGATCGTGACCTTTCTTTCCAGGACCGTCCATGGAGGGAGGGAGAATCTATTTGGATTCTGTTTTGGATGAAGTTTGTCCTTAATATTTGTGACGGTTTCTAGTAGGTTTAAACTGAATACAACAGAGAAACTAATCTCTAGTTTATTTCTCTCACTATAGATAGGCATCCCTGAGTTTCCCTAAATTTTACTCTAAAGTTTTTCTATCCTGGGATACTCTAGAATTAAAAAATACAATTAAAAAAAAAAATCCATCTCTCTGACAGACTAAAATGAAGAGTGTTTCACTCTGTGTGTAAGTGCACAGAAAACAGGGAGGGAGCAGGCAAAGACAGTGGAGGTGTTAGGATATTCATCTGGGATGTGAATCTGAAAGCAAGCCAGGAAAATACACCAGCTAGTAAGACCTTTGTTTGTTGACCTGCATTTGGTGATGAGGATTTAGGGAAAGAACTCTGACCCTAAATCTCACCAGTAAGAGATGACAAATTTAAGCAATAAAGTATCATGCTTGGGGCTCTACACAGGGGCACCAGGGCTTGTTGGACAGAACTTTCTACTTCAGTCAGCTCTGTCATTAACCCCTTCATGAACATCAAATGTAGCTAGATTGTCTTTTTGTATTTAGGGATGTCCAAAGTATAAGCCTTTTTTTTTTCCCTTTTTTTTTTTTCTTTCTTTCTTTTCCCCCAGTTAGAATAGACTTGAAAACTCCCCCAGACCTCATTTATCTGACACTTTTCATTTGACAGCTCTGAAATGTTTAATTTTTGTGAATCCACGATCTTTATAGATCCCCAGAGAGACCTATATAACTAACAAAAACATGACACAGCTATTCAAAGCCTTTATATATGTAAGTATAAAAATCTCAGTCGCCATTATTTTCGTAGACACCTTTCTCATTGTGGGACCCTACTCAAGTATACAGAAAACTCAATTTGAAATCCTATCATTTCCTCCTGAAAGGAGGGTCAATGTGTGCCTCTGCTGATATGGATTTTTCCACATAAACTGACCTTGTGCAGCATTTCTACTTAGTGAATTAAAATCAGTAGAGAGAGCCAGCAGTGTACAAGTCTCAGTGGCCTCATTTTATTATACGCACTTTAAGGATAGACTGTTAAGGAGGAACATTGCTTGGATGATGGTGAATAGTGATTCAGGCAGACAAAGCACAATGGAATTGCTCGGTTCGTATCCTGATCTGCAGATTTCCATGGCTGCAAGTCCTGTGCTCTCCTCCCTCTTTGTACATCTGTACCCTGCACATACTATTATATCTCATCTCCAGAGTTACTGCCATTTGTGTATCGCATACTGCAGTCATGACATCTGATATTGCTATCAATATATTATTCTTCTTCGGTTTTATTTTGGGTTTGGATATTGTCTGAGTTGCAGACTCCTGACAGCAGGGAACGATCCCCTCTTCTCAGTCCAGAAGGTCACCATCCTTTACCACAACAGATGTGTACCAACGTTATAATCGTTGGTGACGTCCTACCACAGTCCAGCGAGGTAGCTCGCTCTGAACACAGATTTGGAGTTCTGCGTGTTTTTTATTCCTTTGTATCCCAAATTCTCCACAGTTTAAGGATGGGCTGAGGGGGAGGTAGATGGAGGTCATGGAAGGAGAACACTGGAAGGAAAATGCGATGCAAATCAACAAGCATCATTGTCAGCAACGTGCCAGAAGCGCATTAGAGGGACGTGGATGTAAGGAAGTCTGAGCCTGGCTGGTGATATAGAAGAGAGGATCTCTTTTTTGGGAAGTGGTCAAACATGGGAGGAAAACCAAAGTGATCCATTCCTGGCTGCTCCTGTTCTGTTTGAAAGCACGCTCATGCCCGTTCCCTTTGGCACACGTCCTTTGGGCATCTTCCGAACTGGAATTGCCTGGAAGCAAAGCAGAAGTTGTCGGGATATAAAAATGCCTCTATTTCACATTTTCAAATTCAAACTGCCTGTGCATTGTAAATGCTAGCTGTCCATTACCCCCATGCACAGAGGTGCGGTGGCACGTGCGGCACACTGTGGTTCTCACTGACCAGAGACATCCAGGACGTCTTGAATCAGGGATGAGACATAAGGACAGATTGTCTTCTCTGAGAAGAAGTGAGACGCTCACCATTATTTTATCATAGTGTTTTGGTATTTAATATACAAGGATTTGACAAAGTACTACCGTATAATCTTCTAACAATACCCATTTTGTCCCATAAAATTATTATATCCAGTCTTAAAATGTTAAATATGTCACTATTAGGGTAGAGTACCATAAAATTCAGTTTATAATATTAAAACTCAAAAATGACACAATGTTATCCATCACATTCCTTGGTAATATTCAACTTTCTTCATTTTTCTTTAATTTTGCATTTTAGTATAACAAATTGAGATTAAAGCCACAGCCTCCAGTTCAAGGTCTCTTGGTGGTGAATGGCAGTAAAGTTACAAGTAAAGTGATAAGAAAACAAATCACACTGAAATCTAATATTTAATAACATTTCAGACAGATTACAGAGATTTAAGACCCTGTGCTGTAATCAGCATTGGATCAGGGCAGATATGCTAGTAATTGCAGAGGGAAATGCTCTCATCTTGAAATAAATGCAGATCATCAGCAGAAGACTGGAAATATACTGAACAGCTAGTATAAAACTGAGATTTCTTTCTGGTAGGGTTTTTTAAAATTTCTATTGTGCTCCCAGAACCTCCCTGTGAACTCTGTGTTACATTGTTTGCTTTTAACTGAGGAAATTGTATATTCCCCATTCCCTTCCGTTCCCCATCACCTCTCCAGTTGGTGCTGGTATTGCACATCTTTCATCTGGCCTTTTGCATTTCTCAAATAAATGTAGGGAAAACTTCCTTAAAAATGAAAAAAGCCCCCCAAAAGAGCTTTAAATGCTCTGATGAGTTTCTACATATTTTCTACTTTTTAAAAAAAAATCTTTATCCTGTATTTTATTTTTAGAATACCAGAATGTAACAAAATTGTATTTTTATTCAGCTCATAAAGGACTAAATCTCCTTTTGAAAATTTACTCAACTGACAATGAGCTGATGGTCAAGTTGCATAATAATGCAAAAAAAAAAAAAGTTACACTTGAGTTAGCGAGGCTTTCTTTGCACGTAATGTACATATCAATTACTTAGTGATGCATTATATGGTATAATCTAATTCAGCATGTCAAACTTTTCAACCCAATTTATAAATTCAGCTGCATCAGCCTCTGCATCATTTACACCAAGTAATTTTTAGCTTCTCTAGAAATCAGCTCCTATGGAAAAAATGGCTAGATTTATTCTATGTGTTATACTCTGGGACCTAGTTTGCTCAGTGAGCAAAATGAATGCAGTGAGTTTCACACAGTAGAACTAGATATTGTGTATTGTATTTTGTATGCTGAGCCTTTTTCTTTCTTTTCTCTCTCTCTTTCTTTCTCTTTTTTTTTCCCCCCTCCAATAGAGCTATCCAGTCTTGAATATGTCAGTGTGCCTTGAATGTGCAGTCACATTCTGAGGTATGTCTTTGAACTCTTCAATGGTGCTTTGCATTTCTTTGAGACCTTTTATGGGAAGGAAATAGAGAAATGTGGGCTAAAATGCTGTGCGGTTGTCTCATTATTTCTTTTCCATTAAAAAAAAAAAAAGAGTTAGTTTTTGTTAGACAGGGACTCCTCCGTTACATAGTATATTCAGCATCTACTGTGCATGGCTCCATACTGATACTTGCAGACAGCATGGGGTATGGCGTACCAATTTAGAAGGCCAAGACAATAGTTCTGTATCTGCTCCGAACAAAGAAATTATCATCCCCAGCTAGCAATTACTTTGACAAAAGGATAAATTGATTTTCAACATATATCTCATTCCTGGCCATTTTTTAAATTTTATTTTTTAAAATAGCAAAAACAAAAACCCTAGAGAAAGATGAAGACTAATGGCTAGTAATCAGAGGATAATAAAGTGTGACCAGAAAAATTAGAAGCTCCCCTGCAGCTCTAATTAAGCCAGAAGGAAACATATCTGCAGAAGGATGGCAGAATGGGACCTGCAAATCCGTGCTCCCCTTTAGGGCAGGATTCTGTCACCCTTCCTCAGGCAAAGTAACGTTTTGGTACCTAACTGGTCAGGAGCATCAGGCAGGATGGCATTTGGCGAGTTTCAGCTGGAAAAGCTTGTGTCGCAACACTTGATACACAGCACTTAGGCTACAGTCAACTGCCTCTGTACTGCAGGGGTGTTAAGTGTGAGTGTCACCAGCCAGAAAGATATAAATTAAAGATATTTAAGGAGAAATTTCACAAAGGATTGTTCTGGCGCATAAAAAGGGAAACCAATAAAAGTTTGGTACAGAGGAGTACTCATAGAGATTGAACTAATATATTTTATGAGGTTTCTTTTAATTAAATTTACAGTTTAACAGATTTTATTTCTACTTGTGTTAGGCATGAAGAGGAAAGAGGACAGCCTGAGATAGTTTTTCTAGAATTGAGGCAAATTTTTTCCTCACAGTTGCAAATATATCCTTTGCTCAGTGACTGTGTTTATCTTCTAAGTGGTGGGGAGTATGGGTTTACTATCTCAGTTAATTCTCCGCTCTAACACCCATAAAGTGTAACGCTTTAAACAAGTTTAATTTTTAAAATCTATTTTGCACATGCCCTTTTGACAGAGACATTCCACAAGCAGATAGCTTTTTGTACTGTATGTGGGGCACGGCGTCTGACAGAGATTACTGTATAACCTGAAGTATAAGTATTGGGGTAAAATACAAGACTGTATACATGGGATTTCATCCAGAGCACTCGGCCAAAAGAAATACTGAACCACCGCTAAATCATCCTAATGAGTTAAGTATTGTGTGTGGTTTTGTTATTTTAAGCAAATGCACTCGTATTTGTTTCTGGAACTATAAGGGATCAGTCAAGCAAATGTTTCCGTGAAAGGAAAAAAATATATGTTCATAAAACTTACACTGCCTTACTTTCTTGGTGGCAAAGTATTTAAAATAATTGTTCAGTGAAAGACTAAACATTTTCTTGGAAAAACTCATTTAACTCAAGAATTAGCCATATAGGGTGTCCACTCCACTGTGTAAAATAATAAACTTCATTCTTTCTTTTTCTGTTTTACCTTTAATCCATAGCCACCTTTATAAAATCCATATGTTACACATAACTAGGCATTTTCATTTGAAAAAAACCCAACAACCCAAACCTACAAAGAATTAGACTTGCGGGCCTAAGAAAAACATTTGACTGGTTTCCAGTTTAAATTGGGGGTGAGGGAGTGGAGAGAGGTGCAAGGTAAGAAGGAGACGGTACATCTCAGCCTAGGCTCCGTGTCAGGTTGCCAAAACGGGGGCTTTCAATAGGAACAAACAGAACTGCCTCAGCCTTTATGCTCTTCTCCAATTTTCTGTGGGTGTAGGGATTAAGGAACTACTGCAGTTTGTACATGAATGGTTTCCCTCCCAGATGTGAAACATCTTCCAGACAGCTTGGCTGGGAGGTTTGGAAACATCTGCTGCTCTCTCTTCTCCCATCCCCACCTCCTGGTCACGCAGACTGTGATGGGTATAATCATGGGAAAACCAAAGGGGTAATTCCTGGGTATTATCATAGTTTGCTTTTGAATAGGAGTTGGAAGTTTTTCTTTGCGTGCTTTGCCCTTGCTCCCGCGGGTAGTGAAACAAGGAGCCATAAACACAACACAGTGTTTAGCGGGGGGCACAGCAAAACCAACTTCATTATATCTTTTGAGGTCTCCCAAATCTTGGCTTACTGAGACAGAGAGTTCATTTATATAATTTAGGGCAGTCACACATGCAACCCAGTATCCTGGGGGGTTCTCCCATCAGCCACGTGTTGCTGGAGTCCATCAAGCTGGGACCATGCCATGTCCCAGTTTTGAAATGCCACCTGCTATCTCAGCTGCCTGTTAGTCGAGGTTTGTCCTTCTGGAAAAGCCTTCAGATGGTCATTTACGGCAATGTGTGAGACTCACAGGACCCTCCCTACGGCAGGCCACAGCCTTTTCCTTAGTCTTCACCAGGCAGTCTCAATCCCAGCAGCACTGGTTTGCTCATAGACATTATGTAAATACATCATTCTGGCTGGATTCGCTGGGTTCACACCTCTCCCCTCCCAAAAACCCCCTCAACCCAACCACCGCTTTAGAAGATATTTCACTGAGCAGCACCTACAACTAAAATGATTTAAGGGATTTTTCACTCTGTGATACAGAAAGACCAAACCCAGTATAGAACTGGGTTTTTTGCTTTTCCTTATAAATCTTTAGTATTTAAAAATCATAAAAAGACAACATTCCATTTATGGGGTTTTAAAAAAAATAATCCTTCTCACCTCTTTGAGATAAACTATATTTCGGCTAAGCGTCTTACCAGTGTATTTTGTTCCAGCTGTAGCCAAAAAAGACCTATTTTGGCATAGATGTCACCACTTCCAAAGAGCAGAGGCCTATAAACACAGGGTGTGGTATCAGTTTTGTCATTACAGGCTAAGGCACAGTGTGTCCATTACCAACGGCTGGAGAATGAGACAACGACTAAAAGTGGCATTATTGTGTTTCTCATGGATGCTTTACTGGGGAAGTTCAGAGAGGTGGAGACACTTGTGATAGAGGCAGCTCAACAGGGATTTTTCCCTTCGTGTCACATGACAGTTTTAAAAAAATTCTGCTAAGAGATGTCAGAGGTGAACTGAACAGCTTGAGTCTAGTGCAAAAATCAATGCGCACGAATTGCTTAGGTCCCAGGTCTGCTCTGCAGTATGCATGTATGCCTACAAATTATGAATGCATCTGTCTGAGAAATCATGCCTTTGGTGTTTGTTGCCTACTTTATCCCTGCCGCAGGTTTTTGTCTTGAGGTGAGGTCAGTAGATGTTTGCGCAGCTACCGCAACCTCCTTTTTGCGGGAGGGGACAGCAGAGTCCTAGCTGCACACGCTATTGCAGGCAGCTTAGGAGACGGTGTTTTCCTCTCCCCCACCTCCATTTGTTCACCTATGCTAAAGCCTGCTCCGTTGAGCAGCTTCGCTCTCAGCCATCTGCTAAGGATATTTCTACCCAACACCTTTTTTCAGGCAGAAGCACGCACGCTGCCCACACGTGGGGCTGACCAAAAGCCCCGTGGCTACCGCAAGCCCGAGCTCCTCATCGCTGCAGGCCAGTTAGCCACCGCTCAGTGCGGCACTGATAAACTCACCTGCACGTGGGTCCGTTGGGAGGGCAAGCAAGTCAAGCCGCGGCAGCTCAGATGGAAGGCAGAAAATGCTTGTGCAAGCCAGGCAAGTATCACGGAGGCTGTATCTCGAGTCTGCTCCAGTTTCCACACTCAAATGCCTTCTTTAGTGTTATTGTT
The DNA here is from genome assembly GCF_000737465.1 of Haliaeetus leucocephalus. Taxonomy (NCBI): domain Eukaryota; kingdom Metazoa; phylum Chordata; class Aves; order Accipitriformes; family Accipitridae; genus Haliaeetus; species Haliaeetus leucocephalus. The sequence continues at coordinate 4,774,675 of NW_010973023.1, read as the reverse complement.
TTAAGTGAAATCTAACCTTGATTACGTGGCAGGGACCTATTATGTTACTTGACTGTCGGGGACTAAATACATTTGCGTTACAGTATTTGATTATAAAATGTTAGCAGCATTTGCGGTATTGCCATAATAGCTACAGATCCCAGCTACTAACAAGGCCTTACTGTGCCACTCATTTTACAAATCTGGAGTAAAAGACAGTCCTTGTCTCTGAGACTGTGAAGTTTAAAGGGGGATGTGTCTGAGCGCTGAACGTAAGCACAGAGAAACTCAGAAACTTGCCTGAAGTCTTAACAGGCAATCAGTGGGAGAGCCAGGGATAAAAACATGTCCCCTGAGCCCTGGTCATGCTGTGCTCACTTGATCACTTCATTTTTAAATAAATCTGATGTTTAAAGTGCTGTTTATGATTATCGTTCCAAGGGAAGTTGATAAGGTCAATGCACAAGCACCTAAGACAGGAGAGAGTTATATCTGAAGGTGCTGTAGTGCATAGGCACTGCAAACACGGGCGAATTTGAAGAATGGTGGTGTCATAAACTGAGGTAACCCGTGAAGTGGGAAAAAAAATCAGACCTTCGAGTCTCAGCAAGTGTCAGGAGGTGGGGGAGTACTGAAGCAGAGGAGGGAAAAGCACAGGAGAGAACATATGGATGTGTCTTCTGCTCTTGCAGTCACAGTCTCCCATACAGGGGAAGGTCGCAGCGTTCTTAAGCACGGTAAATGTGCTGCAGCTGTAAGGCAGACAATCAGAATAATCCATGAAAAACCGTATGCATATATGGAGATATATGTGTCTGTATATACAAACACAAAACTTTCACTTATGGTAGAAAGTTGACCAAAATTGTATTTAATTTTATTTCCTTATTTAGTTGAGAATATGTGATTCACATTCAAGTTCCAACAGAAGCTAAAAACATCTCATCTAACTAAATCACAGTGGGTGTCTGGTACATCAAAACTGCATGAGTAACTGATGGGAGATGGTAGGGATCTGGTGGCAACTCTTCTCAGTTCTGACCTCAACAGTGGCTTCTTCCGTTCAGTAGCAGGGACTGATCAGCACTTGAATTTATTTATCATCTTCAGTTTCAACATGAACAATATATCAAATATCCTTTTGAATATTGTACTTTTATATAACTAGGTTTTGAAGAAAATAGTTAAAGGGTAGAGGATTTACTCAAAGAAGAGATAACAAATATGGTATTTATCTTAAAATGATTTCTAAATTAAATTCACTTTTTAATACAATTTGTAACCATGCAACATGGGATTCAGTCTTCTCTCGCTGAAGCTGGTCACAAAGCATTCCCTGACTTCTATGTAAACAGATGGTTTCCTTGTGTCTCATTTTAGCAAAACATTTACGTTCCAGCTTAACTAAAGGTGGGCTAGAGACCTCTTGGTGTCCAAGAGTCTAAGGTTGATATAAAAGCTTTGATGAATGAGGATTAACTGCTTAACTAGTAGAAGAAAGCAAATTCTCTTGCAAATTGTTGGAGCTAGTCATCTTTTCCGTCACTGGCCCATGTGGAACAGAGTTTGTGGTGTCAGTCCAGTTCTCTTTCTTCATATTACCAAAAAAAATCTCTGTTTTGGAGCGCTGCTCCCTTTGTCCATTTGAACTTTGAATAACTGTGCATGCCATGGGCAGCCAGAAGTCGTCAGGCTCAGCGGTATCTGTAGGCTAGCCTTCTTACTTGCGCTGACAAACAGCTATATAAGTTAAGGGGTGTCTGTATGCCATCTGTTCTTTTCAACCAACCATGTGAGAAAGTTTGCTTTCAAAGTGGTTTTACTGCTTTGATCCCATTCCTCCATGTCTTTTACTGCTTCTTACTTTCTATTCGCCATTACTTTTCATTGTTTCCCATTATTAATCCTTCCTTACCCTTGATATGTCCCCCAGGGCTCTTATTCTGCGGGTGGTGAGCACTGTCCCATGCATGAAGCTTCTTCTGTCATCAGGGGATGACTGATGAGTTTTTTCTGAAATCCCATGAAAGCTCAGAAAACCAGCTCTCATCTGTGTCCCTGTAGAGCAACCTTGACACCTACCGAGGCACTTTTTATGTGTTGTTTACTCTAGGTATTAATGTGCGCTGGGGCAGTGCCACATCTGGAGTGGCAGAGATCCTTCTGCATTTGAGGCTAGCTCTGTGTGGGTCAGGTGTCCCAGATGATACCCTGTTCACCTGGCGGTGTCCTGCCTCCTACAACTTCTGAGTACAATGTTGGAGAATCGGTAGCATTTCAGGCTTTCAAAACTTGAATGGGAGACATGGCTAGACCCTTGATGCTATTTTCAGTATGTCCTGTGGTTGATCATTCTCCACCTCAGATTCCCATAGGAAATGTCCTCAGCTTTGCCCCTGAGCTCACGTGATTGTTGGCTCCGTGTCATACCCTCTTCCAATCCTGAAGAATGAAAATTGCTATCTGACTTTCCTCTGTGCACCTGGATATGTGAAAGGTAAAATAAGATGGGGCACACGTGACTCCACTCTGCTGAGTTTGGTAACCCTGGGGGCTTATGAAGCCTGATCAATGAAGGTACCCATTCCAGAACCAGCAAATGACATTTCCTAGGTAGGTATTTCAGCCTTCTGCCTGTCACAGATAGGCTTTTTGATGTCTCTTATGTTTGAAAAGATATTGCTCCTCTATGGTAAGAAAGATAGAGCCAAAGGGTCAGGTTTTCTCCTTGGGGTATGACTAGTCTGTGCTCTCAATTTCAGCCCCTAATGCCTTGAAATAGTTTCTTGAATTGAAAAAGTGAAGTTTACTATCACGTGAGATACAGTTCATGTGTTGGCAGTCTTTCCCCATCGCTGCCAATTTAAAGGTGAGATTGTGTCCTTCTGCTCCCCTGGAGGATGGGTTGGTTCCAAGCCATTGCAGCAAATCACCCAAATGTGGAGTCTCTCTGCCCTTTATGGCTGGGTTTAATTTAAACCAGGAGATACATTTAAATGCTTGACCTCCTTCCTCCAGAACTGCAGCCTCCAGATGAAACAATGCACAGCCGTGACATCAAAAGTCAAGTTTTATGCTCAGGAGGCCAGGCCATTCAGACATTCTCAACTTGTTGCAGGCAGGTCAAAGAGTACCTACAGCACTGGACAATCATTTGGATGTTAAGACATGTCACAGACCTGCAGAGGTGATGTCCTCTTTGTTGACCATGGGTCAGTCTGCCAAAGCTCCGTCCATGCAGGGAGCATCCCTCCAGACTGTGTCTGTCATTGATATTTGCAGGACATCAAGGAGTTCCTCTCACATCTGAGTTTATGAAACACTGAGACATCCAGAAATAATACTGTATTTGGCAGAGGATGGCTGAGGTTGCTCTTTGAACAAAGGATTTTGAGACTGACTTCTAAGTGTCACCTCTCAGTTGGATTGTAAATTGAAAGGAACTGGGGGCCAAATATGTCCATCAGCCTATATGCATAGCCTTATATTCATTTAGTGTAAGGAGGTAGACCCTGAAGATTTATTTTGGAAAATTTAGGGTGAAAATGTCTCCAGCTTTAGCTAGAGGGGACATATAACCACTCAAAGTCAAAACGTGCGTGTGGAAAATACCCCTGTCGAGTATTCTGCTTGCTGCGTACTCACTGGCACTCACTGACATCCGAATTAACTACCTCAGCAGGAAGATCACAGGCTAAATGATCTTCTGGCTGGAATTCCATTTGACTCAAAGGTCGGGACATCCTGGTGAAGCTCTGTGATGGTATAGAGAAGCCCCGACTACACCAGGATACCACTTTTGTTATAGCTATTAGAATTCGTATCCAGGTAAGAGGTTCATAACCATCCTGAATAAAACATAGATGGTGTCTCACTGTGTCTGACTTAGAGAACTTCAGTTCAGGCAAGGTCCTCTCAAACGCACACATGACTGATTCTAGTCACGCACCGTGAATGTTATACCCTTTAAAAATGTTTTCCTTGAAATACATGAGAATGTAGAAGAGCACCCCAAGTACTCAAATATCTGGGAAACCAGCTTAGTATTGTTTGACAAATCCTCCCTGCTGAGCTAAATCAACCAATTAGTCATGCTAATGCTTGTTAATGACATTTGTGTTAGAAGAACAGTGTAATTTGGCTTTATTTCCAAATTCCAGCAACAAAAAAATAACGTCTATTGATCCTATATCGCAAATGAATGACGTATCTGTGCTACTGAAACTCAGAAAGTGCTTGATTGGTTACACCTTGCTACCATCTGCCAAGGCAATGACTCGGGAGCATTCTTGCACCTTCCAGTAAAATTTCATGATACGGGTCCCAGCAAAGACCATTAAATCAGATGTGGTACAGGCATGGCTACTTCCCTGAGAAGAATATAACAGGCCTAAAGAAGCACTAGTGGTTGGCTCATGTAATCTGAACCTACTAATTGCACCAGCGTCCACATCCCCTTTGTGCTCAATTATGAGTCCATTTTGAAAGGGCAGTTCGTCTTTAATGGGTTAACTAATGCCACGTTAATAGAGGAGCTATAACATAACCAACAAATATACTTTAATGCACCCTACTTTGAATGCAGAGTTCATATGTATTCCAGACAAAAGGCCAAACAAATTTACAACACTTCATGCATTTCTATAGCTGAGCATTTTTTACTGAAGGATATGTAAATCCTGCACTAATCAGAGGTTCTGGGATTCCAAATGCCACTAAAGGTTATGACCTGAAGCCCTGCTAATAGATGACTGAGGGCGTAGACTAAGTAGTTCTGAATGACAGCAACCACAGGGTGTTTTGCATGAAAAGTAACCTCTAATAAATGACCTCTGCTTTTTTCCTTTCAAAGCTATGACAGTAATGAATATGAAAGGGGGAGCTTTGTACACACCGGGTGTTATTTACACCTAAACACTGCAAGAGTGTGGATCCTATGTGAGGGTTTCAGTTCGGCTGAAAAAAGGAGGAAAGGGTGTTTTTGCCGCCTTGACGAACACTGCTGCACTTTTGCCGACTTCATTAGCAAACCCTTTCTTAAACAGTGGTAGCAAACAACAAGGTCACGTTATTAAAGGAAGCATTTCCTCCTTCATTATATGTATGTGTGTTTATGTAAATATCTGTATATATGTATATATGTTTACTGGATGGGTTACAGGCTTTATGTGAAATCTCTTGGATTGCTGATAGAAGCATTCAAATTTCTGCTGTTTTGTGACCTTTAGTTAGGCAGAACACTGTGTCTTTGGTGGTATGAACAAAACAAGGATGTTTTTAATGGCAGAGAGTCTCTCCTCATGGATGATATTTACACTTGGACTTCTTGCAGGAAAACAGTCATGAGATTTTTTTTCTTAAATTCAAGCAGAACCAGAGCTCTGGGGAAAAAAAAAAAAAAAAAGATTTCCTTTGAATGATGGTGATCAATTAGTGAAACTTTTCACATCTTGCTGGAGATCCTGGAGGGGGAATGGTGCAATTATGAGTGGACCGTCTTGTCTGTGCTCCTACCAGCTCAGGATTGTTCCCAGTCGTGTACATTGCTTTGCCTTAGCCACCCTCCACGTAAATCACTTGGAACGTGTCTTTTATTGCTTCGGGGTCTCCATCCCTTCCCTTCCCGGTCTCAGTGTGTAAGGGCAGACCAGGATGAGGGGAGACAGGCAGGCTGGAGCTGGCTCCTCTGCGCAGTTGGGAACTGAGCTGTGCCGGTCCCCTTACCGCAATGCTGGCAGAGAGGTTCTGTGGTGGCACGGTCATGGCAGAGGAAACCAGTTGTAGGGGGTATACTTAACGACAAGAACTAGGGTCACGTCGGAGATCCCTGAGCTCACACGCCGAGGTGCAGGCTGTATGTTTGAGGCGCAGGGGTGCTGATGTGCCTGCCTGGGACCTAGGACCGTATGGCCAGCTCAGGCAGTGCTGGCAGGGGGGGATCAGCCCTCCGCTTCCCTCCACCAGCACGGTGGCACTGCAGCTTCCAGTTTGGGAGCTTGTGTGCTTAAACCCCATCTCAGGCATTCTTGACAGTCCTGCCCAGTAGACGTATCGAGGGCCTGGCATCTTCAGGATGCTGAGGTGCTGTTCTTGCTGCTGAAAAGCTCATCCCTGTCTGGTGCCACCACTGCACGCCACTGTGCACTGACTGCCTCCAGACACGTCACGCGTGGCAGTAGGGCAGCTCTGACACTCCGCTTGCCCCTGAACCCTGTTAGCTTCCCCATGCAAAGCCTGTTTATTTGGGATTCGAGTATGTGTGGATGCAGCATGTGGCCTATGAAGAGAATCTTCCACAGCCTAATGCACTTCATACCCTGGGAATCTTTCTCCTGATGTTCAGCACGAGTTTTTTGCTTTTCTTAATATTATCCAAATATTTTTCATTAGTTAATTTTTAATACAGATGTTTTATGTGCAGATCATAGTTATGTTTGTTCAGGTATGACTGCCATTTTGTTAGGTGGCAATTTTGCCTGAGCAAGGAGGCCAAAGCAGGGCTTTAAAATGCACTCCTCATAAAAAATTAAAGAGCTATTCTTTATTTACATATTTACACAACACTCAATCCATCGTGTAAAGCTTTCTCTGCCTTAAACCCAAATCTCCGGGGTGTACTCCGTGCCTGGGGAAATTGGATGGCTCAGAGAAATGATAAAGAGATATCTGTCCATCCACCTATCTATCATTTTTTATACCGTACTCATTACCATGGTCTCTGAGCTCCTATTACATGTATGGAGCCTTTCGGTAGAGAGCTGGTCAGCAGAGACAGCAAAGCCATCGTTATTTTCTGAAGAGCACGAGCCTGCGGAAGGACCGGTTGCTCTGTCTGCAGTGGCCACTTGGCAGCAGCCAGTTTGTACAGAAGACAAATCCCTTTTATTAGCTGCCTGGGAAGTCTGGTTTGGCTTCTGGAAGATGCAGTTCAAATGGACTACGTGCAGAGAGTTAGCCTTAGGTATCAACATTGCTGCTCCCACATTCACTTCACGTCACCTCGAGAGAGCGGCTACCTCTTCCCTGCCTCCCTGACAGCTGCTTACCAGGAGGGGGACTTCAACTCTGAAAAAGCATCAAAAGACCTGGCAACTTTAACTTGGATAGACTGTCCAAGGGACTTTTCAAATTAACAGAAATAGCTGCATTTCTCTTCCTCTTGCATGTAACTGTTTGGCCACTTTCAGGCCATGTCATCACACATTTGTCTCATTCTTACCCTGGGGTCCACCTGTTTCTTTGCAGAATTCACTTATTGTCTTTTGACTTGTGCTTCAATTTCAAGCTCTGAAGGACAGCGGCTTTTTATTAGGTCTTATTCAGGGCCAGCCATAGTGGGGGCCTGATCCTTGACAAGGACCTGTAGGCATTCAGCAGACAAATATTAGTTAACACTGATCGTTACTAAGAATAAAGTTAACATCACCACCCTGCAGCTCGCTCCAAGGCTGTCTCTATTACAGCTACTATCGCCAGTGATTGTACCAGCGCTATTAGCCATCCTGTTGCCCATTTGTTTTAATCTTTTCTCCTCCTGTGTGAGGAGGAGAAGTTTCAAATCTATCTTAGTTTGCCTACCAGCTCTGTCAGACATACAGCAGCAGCCTGGAGCACCCAGTGCTCCCAGGAGGGCTGCTACTGGGATGTAGCAGCATGGCCTGGGCATATCGCTGGGGTGTGGGCTCCAGGATCTATAGGGTGGATGGATGCTCCAAAGAAATACCTTCTTCTCCTTCCCCTGTTCCCATGTCATGGAGTAGCAGAGCGGCAGGGAGAGGGGTAATTTTGTTCCTCTTTTATTGGTAAAGGGCAGAGTGGTCTGTCCCAAATCACCAGCCCGAGAACAAGCATAGAGCCTTAAATCTCTGACTTGTCCCTTCTTTACCACAACCATCCCTCTCATTCAAGCATCCCTCTCATCCCAGCCTGGCTCAGACATGCCGTAGTCTACTCTCAGCTTTAATTTAGAAGTGGATGTAGGCTTCATCAGTCAGTCAGCGGGAGTGGCAGCTGGCATTCAGTTCATGAAATGTATCCAAGAGGAAAAGAGGAGAAAGATTGTGGTTTTGAAATAAATGTAGGGGAAAAGATTATAAACGGCAAATGAAGAGCTGGAAGCCCCCTCAGGCCAGACTCTGACAGGGCTTCGCAGATCATGTCTATCTAAAATTGGAAGGTTTTGATTCAGCCTTTCCTGTTCTTCACTTACAGAAATCTTCTGGCCCAACTACAGGCCAGCTGAGTAGAGCCAGGACAAAAATCAGAAAGGAACGATTAGTTTAACTTGAAATGCTTCATGGAAATGTTTCAAGTTTGACAGGTTTGTGGTGGAAGTCTGCCCTTTTTTCCTGGTCAGCTGTTGGGACCCTAGGCTTCTGGCCACAGTTTTGGGATTCCTTTAAAGCTGGAGTCCTTTGCAGCCTTGGAGGACCTTGTTTTAGAACTGATGACCGACTGGTCCTCCAAAAAGAGACCACGGAACCTGTACAGTACTTGGAACTTTTTATTTTCTCTTCCTTTCTTATGGTTGACTTATGGAGGCAACAAAAATTAATTTTCTAGTAACGTACAATAGAAATGCATTTTCTTTTAATATTACAGACCAGATTTTCAGCTCTTTCCAACTAGCCTAACTCAGTTGATACTTTTGATTTATGCCAGCCTAAGGAAGAAATTGGGCAATTTAAATTTTTACTTCCTCTCCTAGGAACAATCCTTTCGTTCCTGAAATCTGCAGATGAAGAATGAAACTCTAAAAAACCTGCTCAGCCTGGCCATGGCTTGACTGCAGGACCCTGACAGCAGCAGTCTTGCACAGTGTGGTAAAGAGGCGATTAAAAGTTTTACTATCCGTTTTATCATCTCGGTTTTTACAATAAAGAGAGCTGTCATTGTTTTAGGATTATTTTACCTATGTCTATTCATTTTGTTTCATTGTCTTTACAAGTCTCACTCCCATTTCGTGTTGCTTGGGTTCTGCCCTTTTCAACTCCTCACGGATGAGTGGGGAAAGAAGAGCAGACTGGCCAACAAAATTGGGCAGGGAGAGAGTGTGAATACTGAACTTCCATGCCAACTACTTTCTTCACCTAGGAGGAATGAGAACACCACAATTTTTTTTTCTTTCTCTATTTTTGTGGTGCCTTTGCATCTTACAGGTACACTAGCCTGTTGTTGCTTACGTGCTCAAGCTGTACAACAATATCCCTCACTGACAGTTTGCACCTATTTTAATGGTCTTTGAAATCCAGGCAACGGTACGGTCAACGCACTGAGATATAGGTGGGGAAAGCAGAAGTGAAGTAGTTTTAGTCTGGCATTTGGAGGAAAGTAAAAGAAGAAAGGCTGGCAATAGAGACAATGGGACAAGAGAAGACAGGAGATGGGAAGGCAGAAAGTAGAGATGCAAGTAGATAATATTTTAAAAGGCACCTTTGGGGTGTTTTAAGCTGGTTTGGTAGTTTTGAAAATCTCAGTAAACAAATATTTGTACCATTAGATGCTTAAACTATTTCAAAGTTCCATGTATCGTAGCTTTAAACTTCGTGCCTAAAACCCAGGGATAATCATGCTTGAACTTAAGAGGCTTTTCCTTCGTACAGACAAGAAAAGTTCTTGAAATACTCAGTTTGGGGAGAGAGTGAGGATGGTATGTTTTCCAGGTGTCATGCAAGTTCAGAAGTCTTGCAATTTAAAAATACAGCTAAAGACTGAAAATCTGTTCTGGGAATATTCATTCCAATTTATTAAAGCATTAGGGTCCAGCTGTGCTTACTTTCCACAATGGTTTGCTTTTGGGACATTTTTCATTTGCTTTTCCAGCAGTTTCTGTATCAGAAACATTGTTTAAAATGTCACAGTTGTCAAATCAATGAACCAAAACAGTATCACATGGATTAATTTGAACAAGTAATGCACTTGGAATTTCAGATTTGGAATAACAGGCTTCCTGATCTGTTCACTGTCCCTCAGCAGTTGAAAACAGAGAAATTGGAATAAGGTTAGGTTATGCCCTATCCCACAGGGCTGCACAGAAGAGGGAGGAGGGGAGGACATTTGCTTATGTGTTTAGCCTGGAAGTACCTATCTGTAATGAAAGTTCAAATCCCAGCCAAAAACTTGCTGTTTTGTCTATCTGTCTGTCTGTCTGTCTATCTATCTTTCTATATTTAATTTTGTCTCTGAAGGGTTTACCCAAAGTCCATCTAAGTTTCAATGGACTTTGATTACAGTTTAATGATGTCCCTATTACTGCCTACTGAAAAAAACAGGAAAAACTCTCACTGATGTCAAGAGGAGTAGGGTCTTTTGCTTTAGGCTGACAGTCTGATACCACTATAGAAAGATGCTTTACCTGATACATGGTTTGTTTATTTAGGATACTAGGAAATACCTCAAGATGGACATCCACAAGTGGAGACACCAATAACCATGTCTACATCTGAAGTCTAGGTAACCAGACTGGAGGCATGGGAGAGGGTTGTGGAGCTGTCCTTTCTCCAAACTCCCCCCCCCAATCCAGCGTTTTGCTGTCTTCTGCCTTTTCTTCTTCCCCTGTTTTCTTCACAGCCTTCCTACCCCCCAACACTTAGTTGTTAGTATAGCCCCAGAGTGCCATAGAACTTTCCACATCAAGTCCCTCTCTGAACTGCTTTCTTCTCCTTGCTGAGCATGGGATGTCAGGGATGAACCACCCTGGAGCAGCTCAGTGTATGAGAAAGTATGGGATGGTGAGACTGGTGGGATGCTTTCAAAAAGGAATTTTGCTTCAGGTTTTTCTTCTGGGCTATGGAGTATGGATTAAATAGGCAAAATATATAAATGTCTGGAAAATCAAACCACTGGATAGGATATATTTTTCAGTTCATCTTAAAGAATCACCTTTACCCACCCCATGGTTTAACCTTCCCACATAAGGGAAATATCAGCAAAAGACTTGGCTGGTTTCATCAGAAATGCCTACTTTCTAGCCTGCCTAATTTTTATTTTTATTTTTTTTTCTCTGGTAAGTATCAAACTCTTGTCCTTCTAAGGAAGAATAAAAAATCCTGTGCTGTATAGGTGTGTGTTTAGAGAAGAACAGTTTTAAAAGAATGATTTGGATTAGCATGATAAGGAGAAGACATGCAAAAGATTACAGAAGTAGTTTAAAAATTGCAAAGATTTGGATTTATGTTACTTATCTACTGGCATCATAATCTTCAGTGGTCACGCTTTCAAGCTTTAGCTTGCAGTCATTACAATTAGAAATTTACATTCAAAAAATAACATGACTGCCAGACATCCTAGTAGATATTTGCAAGTCGAGGTTTAAGAAAAGGTAGTGACACAATGTAAGTATTTTTTAATTATGAGATGTTGGTGAAAGAGACTTCATTCACTAGGGAATGTTGGGAGAACATATTTTGTTAGCAGTAATAAGCATTCTTGCTGCAGTCACAAAGTTTCTCTGCCTCACACTGCTCACAGCTCCGGTTCATCCACTGAAGTACAAATTCTGTATCCCACAGAATCATAGAATCATTTAGGTTGGAAAAGACCTTCAAGATCATCGAGTCCAACCATTAACCATGCCCACTAAACCATGTCCTGAAGTACCCTGTCCACTCGCTTTTTGAATATCTCCAGGGATGGTGACTCAACCACTTCCCTGGGCAGCCCATTCCAATACCCTCTCAGTAAAAAAAATTTTCCTAATATCTAACCTAAATCTCCCTTGCCATGGAAGAAGTGAATATAGCCATTCATCATCTCAAACTGCCGAATTATCACTTTACCAAATTTTCCAACTCTCATCACCTACTTGCCCTATTGGAGTTATTTACCATCATTAACCCCTAGCAGGAATGGCGTACGTTCAGGCTGGCATAGCACTACTATAAAAAGTTTCTCCTGAGCCGGAATGGTGTGGTGTGTTGACTTGTGCCATGACTTTGTTATGCTGATAGAGTTCCACTGAACAGGGGTGGGAGCTGCTTGAGAGTTCACCCAGCTCCCAGGAAAACCGATCAAACTACCAAAAAGTGGTTTTGATACATGACATGGTGATAAGGCAGTCTTCTGATTTTGAGGTAACAAACTCCTCAAGTTTTGCCATCAACAGGGAGAAACACCCTTTATTTAAGTCACATTTAGCTTCTGACTTAACTCTGTAAACTCAAAATCATGCCTAAGTGACAATCCAGCCAAACCTGACTTTTCCCATTTCTCTCTGTGTCTGCAGTTTGAATGTGCCTTTGATTTATAAAAACATTTCTGTAAACTCTTCTTTTTTAAGCAAGCAGTGCAATTTGAAAGGTGGCTAATGTTCAATTAACTTTATTATATGTATTTGCTGGCTTTGGAGAATGGATCACCTTACCAAAATGTGAACTGTTATGAATGTGTGTTTATGCATTGTGCATTCTTAGCCTGTCTCAAGGTAAAAGTCTTGAAGGGATTTTAGATTTCCTAAATACGTGCCTAGTGATTAGATCACAACAAATCTGAAAGGATCATAATATGCCTATTATAAATTATTTTGTTTCAAAGGAATTATTATAGTTAGTGGGTAAATATGCACCAGTGCCTTAGGGAATAACAGAAATTAAACCATGAAAAGTATATAACCTTGAAGGTCTGAGTAAAATTCAAAACACCAAGAAAAGAAGGCTGAAAATTTGGTCTGGCACCATCTTTATGTTGCCCTGTGCTTCCTTTACGTGCCAAAGTTTCTGAAGTGTGTGTGATTTAGCTTGGTGCAATATAAGTGCTGTCTTTAATTTGGGGTACGATGGCATGTGTTAAAAGACAAAATGTCAGCCAGATTGGATTTTCATCTTTGAACACACTTGAGGTTATGGTTTTAAGTCAGGGCTTAACAGTCAATCTGACGAAGGACTATTTTTTTTTTCTGTTGGCATGTTTAATTACATGAAACCAAATGCTCAGATGAGTGTGAAGAACTGGTAAAACTTTTTTCAACCGTACAACTAGGACTGCCTTTATATCCTTCTAAATTCTAGGCTGTAGCTTCTCACAAGGTAATGGCTGTGGTCAAGAATACTGGTTTCATTTGTACCTGGCAAGACACGGTGTATAACTTTTTCTTCCTGAGGTGGCATGATTGTTCATGTTTTTGACACTTTGGGAATACAAGGTATTTGAATTTGCAAAGTAAACTCAAGTCAGTGCAGAGTATGAGGGGTATTAAGCTGCTTGTTGGTAGTCCTGTGGTCTGAACTGGGATCCAGTAAGTCTTCAGTAAGAGTCAGTATGCTGGCTTTCACTGATGCAGTTCTCAGTAGTTGAGGGACTGACTTAGCTGAGTAAGATCCTTAATAAGGTGTAAGGTCTTCCTTATGTGAAGATGTCCATGGTGTACATTCAGGGTCGACACTGGAGCTGCCACAGCTTAGGCTCCTTCTTTAGGAATGGGAGACAACTCCAGACTTGCCAGGCTCCTGGAAGGGTCCTTGCTCTGTAACATTTTCTCCACTTTGGTTTACTAACCCCGACTTTACTAGCTTCCTGAAACTCTCTTCCCACGCTTAGATAGGCAGCCCTCTCCTTTGATGGGTATCTAGCTGTTTCTTAGCAATGGGACTGAAAGACCAGTGTAAGCCATTTAGTGATCTGTCTGCATTGTGATGACTTTGGACACTATCAGCTGCCTGCTTTGAGACACAGATATTGTCTGCATAATATAATAATATTGTTGCATAGTATCTTTGAGACACAGAGGTTAAGAGCAAATATCAAGATGTTCCTTCACTGCAAATCTATCAATAGGGAGCTGATTTCATCATTCAGACTGCCTGAAAACTCCCGTGCACAATGACATTGTTTCAGGCCCAGAACATAAATTCGGGCAGGCTATGAGTAAGGAGAAGACCAGTTACTGAAATGAAAGGGTTGCTCCAGCCCTCTGAAGACACTGACCTCCAGGCCCTCAACCAATTCCTCTGAGACCTTCCAAGTGAGCTGAAAAAAACCACTTTTGCAAATCCTGCATACAGGAGAACATGCCGTGGCCCTTCTTCCCACACTAGCCGCTGAAATGGAGAATAACATTCTCCATTGGTGAGGTACTGATATCACAGTAACATCATGATTCTCTCTGCAATATCAAAGCTATTGAGTGCTGATACTACATCGATATTTGTAGTACTAGTCTTCCCCCCCATCCTTCACCAATCTCTTTCCAAAGAGCTGGGGCAATCATATCTCTACGACCTTTCTGCTTTGGCAGAGAGGAGAAAAAGGAATGGACAATGTTATTGTCTTCTTCCAGTTGGCAACACTCCTCTCTCTACCCAGGAGCACATCAAAGTAGACCAGTCTAACATGGGGTCAGCATCAGCGGGCTCAAGAAAGGGAGGGAAGAAGTCCTATGGCAGTGGTACCACCACTTTCCCAGGCCACCAGCACCACTTCCAGGTGCTTGTCCAGCAGAAGTGAAGTCCTCCTGCAAGAATCCCAACACCTGAGTTACTGGAGTGCTGTAAAACACCACACAGAAAAGACTGCTGTGCTCCTGATGGATCCACACACCCCGATGCAAAATCAATGGCTCTGTGGTATTTTTAGGTGCTGACACTTGCTTCCCCTTTCATATCATGGCACAAACTGGAGGAATTTGCTGTCATGCCAGTCAGTAGAGCAGTCACCAGCCAGGGAAGGCAGTTTAAATTCAACTATAATAATATAAGTTGTTATATTAGTCTTTCTTATTATAATATTGTATTATATTGCATCATGTTATATTCTGTCCAAGGGACACAATGTAAGGCAAAAAGTGACACGCTACATATAGCCTCAGACAAGACATATCATACATCTCCAGTGGCTGCTTCCAGAGTGCAGAGTTAGAGCTGTAGCACAGGACAGTAGGCACCAGGCATTTAACACATGTACAGCAAGGGTATTTTAAGAGTCCCCCCAAATAAGCTGTGTTTAACGCAAATGCATCTATTCCCACCTTGGGCATTCAGAATATTTTCGTGTCATGCTTGGCTTCTTTGTTATGCTGGAGGCAACCTACTAACTACAGTGTTATCATTTTACGTTAAATTATATATGTATAGGTTTGATATAATCATTAATTTTTAAGATACGTGATTATGAAGTATTGCAACTAGCAGAAAAAAGTGTTACCTAAATCAAAAAGATTTGATCTTTTTGTGAGATCTTTTTGTGAGGGAGGTTTGAGAATCGTCTTGCTCCATTTACGCTGCAGGAGGAGTAAACCAGATTTCAGGTGAAGCTGAACTACCACAGTAAGGAAGAAGCCTCTTTCCTCCAGGTGACAGAAATAAAGCTGTAGTTGCATTATTTCTGGCACCAGACATTTCTCGCTTTAATCAGAACCACAGGGAGGAGGAGAAGAAAGGTGCAATGGCTCCTAGTAGGCTTAAGAATGGTCTCTTCTCTGTATATCTGTTGATTTCAGTTCTCATTGAAGATATTTCCTTAGATTGAGGGATGAGCCAGGAAGAAAGCCGTGTTTCTTAAGAAGATACTTTAATAGTTTCTCTGCACTGATCCAAAGATGAGATGGCTTTCCCATTATATACCTAGACATTGTATCGTAAGAGAAGAGCTCTGTTCTGAAAGGCCGTACCTATAAATACTCTTCATTATTTTTCTGTTTTGTGACCTTGTTTCCAATTTTGTGATTAGCCATCTCTACATACATTTTGCTGGAGTGAAAGTGACCTCCTTTCTGTCCTTACAATTCATCTAACAGCAGAGAGGTAATAAGAGGGTTTGGATGGACACCAGGTGCTTTGTTTGACCCCTTTGCAGCTGGAGGTGGACAGTCTTCTGGTGTCTGCTTCTTGAGATAAGGTTTGGATGGCCAGGAACTGGGTACGCTCCTTCCACCAAACTAATAAGGTCAGTTCAGGGTTAATGGCAACAGCTTATAGAAGCGGGGTGAAGACTTTCCCGTTGGAGGCAAAAATTTGTGCTGAAGTCTTGAAGCATGAGCACAGAGGTGCAGCAGCCACCACTGTAACTCTAGTGACTTCCTAGGCCGCACTTGTCCTCATTCAACTACTACCTGATTCTCGGTGACCTTCCACTGGTGTTCTTTTCAGCTGTGGACTGAGGATGCTTAAAAGCATTCTCGAGTGTCTGTACCTAACAGAGGTACGAGGCAAAAAAGTTGGATACGTGGGTGGGATAAATTTGCCTAAACATCCGTTTCTAGTGCCATTTTAGATGTCCTTGCCTACCCACCAGGCAATCAGCCACATCTCTGGAAAGGTGTGGGTCTTCTGCAGCTCATATGTCATCTCTTTCAGGTCATGCAGCTATTTTGGAAAGCCCACAGCACCTAAAATAGTGCTAGAAATCTACGTTCAGGAACCTGAAATTTTCCTGTGGTGTTTAGCGGGGGGAAAGGCTAATGGGAGACTCACCGTTATGCACACAATGTTTGTATACTTCAAATTTAACGTAGCCTGAAGAGCACGAAGCATCTAGCCCCCTTTGCTACCCGTGAGAGCAGCTACGTTACGAAGCTTTTTAATATTTTGTTTTTGCTTATTTAATATCCCTGGGGAGAGCAAGCGGCAGTACTGAACAGCTTCATAAGCAGGAGGTCCATTAGCAGAGGTCGTGACTCCACAGCACGCCCTTTCCACCGCCGGCCTCTCTCTGTCGGCAGATCAAAGTTTACGGGCATGTTGGGGGGCAAAGAAGGGAAGGATTGTTTTTTCTGCGCCTTCTCTGCTCGCAGGGGCCTGTTGAAAGCTCATTTCTGACGGCAATTACGACCGCTTTGGCCTTTTTGGCACAGGGACGTGCTGTCAGACGAGGCCTGGATTTTGGGTTCTCGTGCCTGTTCCTGCAAGAACAGCAACGCGAGCGAAGACACTCTATCTGAAAGACTTGGGGAAGCACCAAAATAAACAGAAATTATTGAGGCCAGGCTTCGCAGGGGCCCAAGCCGCATGCATTGTGATTCTCTTGGCCCAACACATGGCATCTCATCATCACCTACTCCGTCTAAATAAAGCGGTCTCCCCGCGAGGACACATCTGCCCCAGAAACCGCGCAGGCACGGACCGGAGCGCGCCGCGTCCGTCTCCTCCCGCTTTCTTAAGCGGCTCGGTTGGGAACCGGGGTCCTGCGGGGAACGAGGGGGTGCGGGGGGTGACCGCCCCCCCTCTCCCCCACTCGCCCGCCTCCCCCGGCCCGC
>NW_010973023.1:4704063-4757459 GCF_000737465.1 Haliaeetus leucocephalus | reverse complement strand
CGCCCGACGGCACCCCCCACGGCCACGGCCCCGGCCCCGGCCACGGCCCCGCGTCTTCAGAGGGCGCCGACATAACGCTGGCCAACAGGGAAGGCAGGGGAAAAACACGTCCTCTTGTTTTGGGGTGTGCGCTTGATTTTCCTTTTTTCTCTTTTTTCTTTTCTCTTTTCTTTTTTCTTTTCTTTTCTTTTCTTTTCTTCTCTTTTCTTTTCTTTTCTTCTCTTTTCTTTTCTTCTCTTTTCTTCTCTTTTCTTCTCTTTTCTTCTCTTTTCCCTTTCCTTTCCTTTCCTTTCCTTTCCTTTCCTCTCCTCTCCTTTCCTTTCCTCTCCTTTCCTTTCCTCTCCTTTCCTCTCCTTTCCTTTCCATTTTATTTTATTCTATTTTTTTTTAATTTTTTTTTTATTTTTTTTTGGCTCAGCCCCAGTGCATTGCAGCCACTGCCGGAGCTTTTGGGGCTGCCCCAGGAAAGGTAAACCAAGGGATAAACGTCGGGGCTTCAGTGCTTGTGGGACAGTCACAAGGGGGAGAAGACACAGGCTCCTGCTGGTTAATAAAGTTTATTCATAACCTTAATTCCGGTTTAGTAACTTTAGATATAACAAGTTGTGCGGTAATTGCGGTTGTTAAGGGAGCACCGGGCAGTTTTTTCCTAGAGGGTATCAAATTCTGTGTTATTATTATACATGCACTAAATCTCCATTAAAAGGCTTTCTGTAAATGTTTCAAGGCTATGCCAGATAGAAGGGTACTTCATCTTGGTTTCCAAACGGGGTATTATCTATTTTAAACACCCTGCAATAACAGTTGCCTTATTTGTCTCCCACCAAAAAATACGGTGGCTTACGAACGCCTTGGTTTTTTGCAAGAAGAAAGACATAAATAGAACTTTCATGACTGCTGTATCAGTCATTAGTAAATCTGGGTTCAAATGTGCACTCTCTATAGAGCCTGGCCGCAGTCTTTCACAGTCTAGCAAAATAAGGAAACTCCAGGATGGAAACTCAATGAGCCTAACTATTCTGCTTCCTTTTATTTTTTTCTCCCTTTCATATAAATCACACTCTTTTGAGGCTGCTGCTTTTCTTTTGCGGGCACAAACCCCTCATCTTTTAAAGTCTGTCTTTCAAGCTAATTGTTTCAACAGGCCAAGCAACTTGCAAAAGACAGCTCCAGCCTATCTCCATATTGTCTCCCCAGGAATGTTTATAAAAGAAATATACATTTATACAATAGATGCAACTGTTCAAAGGCCAGCTAGTGAAGGAATATTTTTAATGAGATTAGTTAACGGGGTTGTTCAGCGCCTCGAAGGAAGCATTCAGTGCTTGCAGGGCAGAATTGCTCTGGCAGGGCCTGGAGCCGGCGGCAGGTATTGGATGGGCTCCCAAGGATTTCAGTGGCCTTTGAATGAAGGACTCAGAGACAGATATAAGAAGTTGAAAAGTGCAAGCGGCAGCACGGAGAAATAAAATGGAGAGCGGCAGGACAGATGCAAGCAAAGAGCAGTGATGTGTGAGCCTCCGGAGGTGGCGTTTATGTTTGTGAGGAAGGTCTGTGCTATTAAGTTTCAATTTGACAGTGCATTTTAACAAACGTTTTAGAGAAATATGTTTGCAGGAAGGGTCGAAGATACCCAAATCTTTGACTGCAGTGAAGCATCAAGTGGACCGTAGCATCTTAGGGAGATCTGGCAAACTTGAAATTAGGAGGGGAAAAAAGGATTGGGCAAGATTTTGCACTGTTTTTGCAAAGGCAGTGGAGTAAATGATGTTGTTCTTGTGGAATTTCTGACCCATCTGAAACTGAATCTACCTGAGTCTCACGTGTGTTTTTCAGTCCGCTTATTTTCGCAATCCTTTTCAAAAAAAGCATTCATATTTTTATTTTTAATGATAACTCATCACTAGATTTTTTAGGATCTGATCCCATCACTCTCCTGGCAGTGGTTTTTCCTCCTGTTGTTGAGGCCAATGTTCTGCTTGTGCTCTCGACGCCAATATGATTACTCACTCAAGTAGGACCTAGATACGTGAATCAGTATTGTAAAATGCGGCCCGGAATCTGTAAATGGAAAACGTTAGCTCCAATAGGCAGGCTATGTGTCTGGTTTAACTCTCAGCTCCATTAATATGTCCATTACTTAAATGAGCGAGATAGCAGGCCTGCCCTAGAGTAACAACTTCCCCACTATCCCATTACAGGAGGCCTCAACGTCTTGTTATTCCCCCCTGCCCCCCCCATTTCAGCAGCCTGCACGATGTGGGATAAGGCTGCCGGTGACACAGCCACGACTTATTTCCGAGGAGCAGGATTTTCTAAATGTGTCCACTAGATAGCACAATAAACTTCCTTCTTTTCCTGCTGAAAAACTTTCTCTCCCACCCAAAGAGCCATTAGCCCTTCGGTCTCAGAGTAATGGTGCTTCAGAAGGAGATCAAAGTTTCTCAGATAAGTGTTCCTTTACACAATGTTACCGACACTCTGCTTTGTAAACAGGCTTCTTTTTTATGGTTAAGAAGGACATATAAACATGCCAAGTGAGATGGATAGACTGTCACTTTTTCTTTTTCTTTTTTCTCTTTGTATGTGTGTGTGTGTTAACTGCTCAATGAGTATCATGGTTGGGTTGTGCTGATACCATTGAACGTGGCCTGTCTTTTGTGTAAACAGAGGAAGAAAAGAGAACTGAAGAAGTAATCCCATGTGCAGATTTCTTACCAGAGTCATGGCAGCTTCAGTCCCCCTTTCTGCTGCCTTTGATGAGAAAATGATGACGTGTCCTTCTGAAAGAAGATGGAGACGTTAGCATGCAAATCCATGTGCTTGGATACCCGCCTGGATGGACATGTTAGACCGAGGTTCTGCTTTAGGATCTAGGCTGGGCCTTGTAAATCCAAAAAAATGAGGCTGCTGCCTCAGTTAAGGTTTCGCAGCTGCCTCAGTCCCCTTTAGCTTGAAACAAAGAAGAGCATGAGCCCCCCCCCACCAAGGCCTCTGGGAAAAGCTTAAGTCCCCCATTAGGGACCGTATAAAGAGACTGGTCCCTGCTGTAGGGCAAGTCGGCATGTGTCCCTACTGAAGGGAGGGCCAGCTAGAAACAGCTGATAGGAAACCCAAGAGGTGGAGGAAAATGTTCCAGCTGAAGCAGTGTGAATACCTTCTGTAACAGGTATTGTGCAGGACATCTTTTATTCAGCTGGGAAACCTGAACGCAAATTTGCATTTTGAATCTATTTAAAATTAAGTGAAATCAGCAACTGGGGTGCTCCCATTCTTGCTTCTTAGGGAGACTGGGGCTTCCAAATGTAGATTTGACTCTTCCAGCTGGAGAAAAACATGTGCCGTGGCCTCTGCTCGTGTCTTGTCATCTAGGGAACTAGTCAGGACCCTCTCTTGTAGCTTGGTTAGTTGTTACGCTTTGAATAACTGTGTGTTCTCTGTCATGCATTACCAAATGCTATATATAAGGTAAGATACCCCCCCCACACACCTCCTTCTTTCAAGCCTCCCAGTGAATTTATTGCCTTTCTACCCAAACTGTAAGCTCCTCAGGGCAAGGACCAGGGCTGTGCAGTGGCAGCCCTGAGCAATGCCCTTGCAGCATGATCCCCCAGCGCATAAAAGGAAGGAGCAAAGTGTCTGCTTACATCTCCCCTTTCAAACCAGGGGCCTGAGATTTCTGGATCCCTGACTTAAGGAGCTGATGACAAGGCCCATCTTGTCTTTCACATTTCAGAGCTAACTATAGGAGTGTAATGCACATCTTTAAAAACAGGTGACACAAGGGATTTTCTGCGACAACCTTTCAAACTAAAGCAGAAAACCTCTCTTCCCAGGTTGAAAACACTCTTAATCACGATGCACAACCTCCCACTGACACGAATGTGCTGCAGCTCTCCTAATTAGACATCCCTGAGGGTTATTGTAACTGTAGTGGCACCTAGAAACACAGCCACGGATTTGGACCTCGACCTCCTCTCCACTTCAGCAATACAGGCAAAACCAAACCAAACCAAAAGATGAGAGAGAAACGGTGAACGTAGACAGACCTTTTCCCTTCCCTTCCCTTGGGAATGCCAAGGTAAAAGGGAGACAGGAATAGGCTCAGCTCAGCGGTGGCTTAGTCGCTGCCCTGGACCTGTAAGCCTCCCGGCAGAGAGAGCCTTGCAGAGAGATGCGAAGGAGAGTGCTGGAGCGATCTGCAGGTGGCTGTAGGAAAACCCACCCTGAAGGGCTGTGCAAGTGTTGATTAAGATGCCTCTTTATTACGCAGCTTTGCTTACTCTTCTGTGTTCTTCAAGGAAAAGATTTGCCTATTTCCTTTAAGTGGGAGGAACAGTGGTATAGCCAGCCTAGCCAAAAGCCTCCTACAAACCTGTTTTCTCCCTTCCTTTTTCCTGCCCTTTTGCATCCACAGGCAAGGCTATCTCAGATCTCATCTTTTAAGTGCTACAACCGATCCATTAAACAGCTTCTCGTGGACATTTTTTTCAACTCCGAGGAGTAGAGTTGCTGAGTGAGAAAGGCATGAGCCGGGCTCTCGCTGCTGGGACTTCCTCCAGACCAGCTTGCAGTCCTAAGAAAAATGAGTTGGATGGTCTCAGCTCTGTCCCCAATGAGCAGCAGCAGTAGATCACTTTGCAAAAATGAGCCACGCGTAATTTGGCACCATTGACAGAAGGCTCGCTCGCAGCAGCTCGGGGCCTTGCAGGCTTGAGATAATGTGCTGCTAAAATCACCTCTTGACCCTAACCCAGGAGGTTCCTCCAGGTCACAAGGGAAGAGGGGGGTAGCAGGCCACTGTGAGATACCTTGATAAATGTACAAGCCCCTACAAGTCAGCCTGGCACGCCTGCACTGGTGTGAGCCACTCTGTTTATCACAGTAAGAAGAATGTGTTTCCTGAGTTGTGTTAGAGGACTCCAGACTTCTCATTTAAGCTGCCTCCTCCTTTTTCCCCTCCGGTGCAGCGAGCCCACCGTAGTGAACCGGTGGCCCTGACGGAGCGCAGAAGCACGCTGCATGCATCTCCTTGTGATGGAGCTGGCAGAGAAAATCGGACACTGGGACAAACAACCATAAATCAGGACTGTCCTGATTAAATCAGGCATGGCTGGCAAGTAAGTTATTAGCCGCCTGTGAAACTAATTGTGATACTGATACACTCAATTTTGCTGTGTCTTTCAAACACCGGTTGTGATGGGAAACAGCTGTTAGAACCCGAAAAAAAAAAGAAAGGGAGAGAGAGAAAGAGGAAAAAAAAAAGAGAGCGCGCTTACGATTCAGAATCATAATAAAGTCTGTCTTCTCTATTCCCTTGCACAAAAGCTCTTAGATTCTTCTATTCTCCTCTAGACAATTACTCCCAGCAGGCAGGGTCACTCAGGATGAGCACACTATTGCATTTAAAGTTCATCTACTGAAGGGGGGAGAAAGACAGAGAAAGGAGGAAAAAAAAAAAAATCTTCCCATTAATGTGTGAAAAAATGGCAGGTTTAAAATGGGTTAGAAATTCAGGTTAAAGCAAAAAAAAAAAAAAATTGTCACACGACATCAGTAGGGGAAAAGATTTCGTTCAGCGGTATTGTTTGACTGAACACTTCCTTCACAATAACACTAGTGCCGGGATAGAAAAGCCAGTGTTTATTTGATGCCTGGACCGGGCAACTGTTATGAGCAGTTAGCATGGAAGAAAAGGGATGTTTTGAAATATGTCAAAAGGCAAAAGGGCCTGATCCTGCTCTGGTGGAAGCTGGTGGTGAGCCCTCCTCTGAGTCCTGTCTCGGCTAGCAAAGTGCTTCGCCAGACCCGGGGGGGCTGTGCCGGAGTCAGCGGCGTGACCCCCTGCACGGGCTGCCGTGAGAGAAGAGTGCAATCTGGCCGGTTAAAACCTATTGCTGTCAAGAATTTGCCTCACGCGAGCCAAGGGCAGGTAGTTAGTAGCGCTGTAGTAGTTGTAATAGCTTAAGGGTAGGAGCCGAGCTGGGTTTGTAGAGAGATAGTTACTGGACTGAGAAACATAGCTCAAAAACCAGACAGGATTTTGAGTATACAGGCACTTCTTCAGGTCTGAAAAAGAAGCAGCAAAGCCTAGCTTGAAGTTTGTTGCTCATCTTGGACCTGAAGAAGAACTTTGAGTCCCAAAGCCTGTTTTTTCCAGAAATACTTAGGCTAATAAAAACCATTACCTCTCTTTGTACACTTCTGATAGCCAGGATGACTACACGTATTTGAAAAACCTTCTCCTACACGGTGCAGAACATACCTGCATATGCAATATGTGGAATTTGAAGACGCTTCCCCATGGGAATATTTATTCTTGGTGATTTTGTACCTTCTGCTGAAGTCACTGCAATGCGCCACTGTTGGAGGTTAACTTCCAGCACTTGGTTTCAATCCCTGTGGCCCCAAATACCTTATACCTCCTATTTTACCTTTTTGCCACTTTTCCTTCTCATCTTGTATCTATCTAGTCTGTCTTTCTATCACTGTTCTTTTTTTTTTTTTTTTTAAGTTGTATTTTAGCTATTAGAGTGGAGGGAAAATGACATGCATTAGCTAATAACCATATGACTGCACCATGACTTTTGGAGAGATGGAAGGAAAAAACAAATCACTCACGTTTCAAGAATCTAACCCCATCCTCTCAGCTTCCACGGTAATATCTCTTGCTTCCTGTTTGCAAACCAGAAATGTTTATTTACAGTGTCTTTCAAGACAGCTTTTCAATGTATAATGCTCGTGTCATTACATAATGGGTCATAAATGATGTTGGTTGTCATAGAAAAACACAAAGTCATCAAATATTTTCTTGTTTTTTGTTTGCCTTTTGTGGCAGGATTCAGAGCCGGCTGCAGTTGGGAAGTCTGAAGGTAAATCATCATCTTCCCAATAATTCCAGCTCCAGTGTGTTCAGTCCATCAGGAGTTTATGAGGGAGGTGATCCTGATGCTGAAAATTTTGCTTGTATTTTTTTTTAGTGGCCCTGCTTTTTCAGGCAGCCCATTGGCTGTGTGCCCTGAGAGAGCCAGGCAAAGGCCTGCTTGTCCATGGTTTTGTGAACAGAAGTGGAACACTATGATACAAATATGAAAATCCAGACCGTGAACATTTATTTTTTGCATGTATAAGGCTACGCACTAATCCAGAAGGGTATCAGATCCTGGGAGTTTCTACTATAACCCTGAAAAACTGCGACAATGGTTAGTGCAGGTTTTTGGGGGATTTTTCTGATCTGAACTGTAGCAGTGGCGACGTGTATGAGTGCAATTTTTTTATGGTGTTGAGATGAAGCTGGCTGGTCTGGTCTCCCCTTCCTGTAGCTATTGTGGGGACCAGTAAGATATACATAATATGCCCAGAAGGTGCAGCCCTTATTCCTGACTTAAACTGACACCTGGCTGTCATAGACTTTGAGCTCTGCTGGACCCCCTTGCCCTCTCCTTGTACTGGGTTTGTTTGGCAACATTAGGAATTGTTCCTTGTCTCAGAAACCCGGGAGGAGAAGGAAAGCAGCCCTTAAGCCAGGATACTGGGTCGAAATTTTGCCTATGCTTACACCAGTGTGTATTGGGTATAACTCCCCTGAAGCTGGTGGTGAAGCTGCTATTCTTACCTCTGAACAAATCAATTCTGAGCTCTAAAAATAAGTGAATTAGAAAAGAGGCAAAGCTACCATTTATAAAATAAATGTGTTTATTTGGTAAATGTTGTATCCTGTGTATGGACTTCATCGATATCAGGTCTACCTAAATTATTCTTAATCTTATTAGGGAAAAGGCAAAAGGATTTTGCATACTTTTACTAAATCAGGAGACCTTTTTATTCTCTTTATCAGAATAATGGCAAATAAACCACTATCAGGGTAAAAGGCAAATGACAAAATACATCCATGCAGAAGACACACAAAACCTCCCACTTTCCTCATTTGGGAGGGCACTGAGAGTCATTTCTGGACTGCCCGAAATAGATGACCCTTCTGGATCACTGGTGTAATTCCACTAATGTCAGGGAAGCTCTATCTCCCGTACATACCTCCTACTGAGCTTATGGGTACCTACTCAGGAAGAAGAGGGTCTCACGCCTAATTCTTATCAGCACCAGAGGTTATTTGCTGCGGTCCTCTGGCATTAATGCACAGCAGGGTGTCGGTGAGCACCCGATAAAATTTCCAGCTGCACACAAGGAAATGCTGGACTAATAAAGTGTTCTTTTAGTGACTTGCATAGACCAAAGGCTTTATCTTCCCCTCCGAGGAAATATACAGCTGTCACAAGTAATATCGCTGAAAAAGTTTTCAGTTACTATGCAAGGTCAGATTACCTGCATCTTTCATTATCTAGGTGGGTGATGAAAAGTTGTTGAGCTCTATCAAAAGCGAGGCCTCAATTTAGCAAGGTGGCTAAGCAGGTAGCTGACTTTGCTGGGACTCTCCGTGCACATTAAACCAGCCGTGTGCTTTAGCAGGCTGCTGAATAGGAAGCTAAATTTCAAGACGAGTTCTCGAATGCCGGCTTGGAAATCAGATACCCACACTTGCAACTGGAAATCATAAATTATGCCAATATTATGCACAAGAGTGTGTGGGGGGTGTGTGTGAAAAGAGAAAAAAAAAATGTGTAGAGGAACAGTAGGAGCAAACGCTCTTCTGCAGCACACCATGCATTTTGCACGCGTATGTTGTATTTGTGCGCTGTCTGAAGAAGCCTTCAGAGATGTACATCGCATGAAACCACTACTCATCCTTTAAGCTGAATTTTTATTACATAACTCCTACTGTGTTAGTAAAAAAATTTAAATAAATCTAAAAGTACCAGCCCTGCTACGAGTTCCAAACATGGTTCTCATTTCAGGATCCTGGTATGCACTTGTAAAACATTTAAATGCCTATTGGTGGATAAGAAAATCAATTTACTTGTGAGGTGACTAAGTAACAAAACATATTAGAATTGATGTTACAATTAGGAAAAAAAGAAATAAATTGTTTTTCTGCTCATTAATATTTGGATAAATATTTATGAATGTATAAGACAAGCAACCACTGCCAACACTAGATCTTTATTATGCCAGGCATAGGAATAATTCAAGCATTTAGGCAGCTGCAGGTAGAACTTAGCCCCACTGGTTGCTCAGCTGAATTCGATCTGGCCTTAGGAAGACTTTGCTTTGGAGGTGGCTCAGGTTATGTGGTTTCTGCGTGGTTTTTATTTGGGACTCATTGAAGAAATGGAGTGAGACAGTCTGCAGGTAACGGGCTCCTGACAACAAGCTGTGCTTGCCTTGACGGATGGGCGCCGGGCAGAGCGATGCTCAGGGTGGACTTCACTGCTCCCCTACGGAAGGGTGAGCCAGACAGGTAGGATTTACAGATGTTTGGTTTGCAGCGTTGGCCAGGCAAACATTTCCAGCCTGGAAGCAGCGGTAGGCACTCCCTCAGGACAGGCTTCCCACTGGGGCCTCGTTTTTTTCCCCTTTTGTTTCTCATTAAAGCTCTCAAATCCCGGCACCGCAGCGCACACGGCGTGTACGAGCCCTTTCGCCTGGCGTTGTGTGCAAGCCTGCTCGCTCCCTGTGCAGGTTGGACATCTTATTGCAAACCCTGCTCAGCCTTCCCCCTGCATAGGCACACCGGCCACCCTGCTGTCCAGCAAGGTGGCTTTCGTGGACCATGAAGGGAGAAGAGGACATTTCCTTTATACAGCGCTGCCCTATATATGTGCAGCTGGGAGAGGAGAGGGGGTCACAGAGAAGAGCTATGGTGGTCTGACCACCCACAGCCATTTCTCTTTTCTTCCTGGTGAAGGGGAGCCTTTTTTTCCCTCTTTTTTTTTTTTTTTTTAAGAAAAAAAGAGTAATGGCTTCATTATCTTCAGGCAATTTTTGTAACCCTCGTCTCTAGTTCAGGATGCGAACCAGAACAATAGGTGTTTTGGAACCTGAGGAAAAAACAGCTGGCCGACGTGGCTCAAAATGTAATTTCGTAGGGGCACTCATCAATAATGCGACTACGGCTCCGTACGGATATTACGCAGGCAGCCTTAATACACTTGCATGGCATCTGGATTGACAAGACAGACCATGATGGCTCCAAAGGGTCAATAAAACATGCGCCATGAAGGACTTACACAATAGACAGTAATGGCTTCTTTGGAGCTGTTACGGTCTATTGGGTCAATAATAATCCACTTTTTAAAGAGTGCCAAAATATGAATTTACACAACAGGCCGTAATGGCTCCTGATCTATCAGATAAATGATATGAATTATCAGCATTAGCGCCCACACTGCAATGCACGTTTACCTATTAGAGTGGATAGAATAAATACTAGGTGCTTCAAAATATGCTTTCATATTCAAAAGGCTGATTTCTAAAAGTGTCTGTGAAAAAAAAAAAGGAAGAGAAAAGCCCAAACTCTCATCATTAAACCTGTGAAATAAAGAGCATAGGTCAGGAAATTTAAATCTGAGACTGTCTCTAGGAGGTTATTGTGAGTTTTCACTTGACATTATTTTTAATTAAATATTGCAGCAGCTTATACCATGTATTTTTAAACTTTTGTTCATTTTTCTAGCACATTCAGGTCTGTGAACCAGGGGAGTCTGTGAACATTTTCCCAGATTGGTAACCTTTTCTATGCAATTGCATCTTTTCTCCTTTATTAAGAACTCGTTGCCTGAGTAATGGTTTGCAGGATCCAGATTGCATGTTATACAAACAGGCTTGGTCTGAATATATGCATTCAAGACCAAAAATCTGTTTAAATAACATATGTTCTGTTTGCGGCCACCTATCTGTCTCTATCAAGGAAGATAAAAGTCCTTGTCTACGCTGGTTCAGCTGCGCAATCAAGACAGAAACCCTCAACTGATGTTTGCCAGCAGGTGGTGACATACAGCAACAAGCTCCAATGGCAGCAACATTTTCCTGCAAAACTTGGAGAAAATCCAGGCTTCAGGAAAATGAAATATGCCTTCAGTTTGGGAAGAAATAATGATGAATGTCCATCAGCGACACATGCGATGATTTAGTCTCATAGCGTGGCAAGAAGAAGTATGTTCAGTCCACAGCAGGTCAAAAGTTTTCCTTGCTGTTTCTCTGCGTTTCCTTCTTGTTATTATAAAACATTTGGCTTGGCTGTGAAATATACTTTTAATTAAAAGATAGGAAAATCATAGTAAGACAGCAGCAGCAGAGAGCTGTTAGAAAGCCTGCTGTCTTAGCTCTCGTAATAAACATAACGCGAAGGATAGGTGCACACAAAAACTGAAGTGTTGTGGTGAGAATATGTGTACACCAACTTATCCGAGTCCTTTCAAAAAGAAGTGTAAATAGCGCTTTCTGCTTGTCTGTGATTTCCTCATGCTTTTTCAAACTTCGTGCTTTTTTTTTTTTCTGGTCTCACAGCCAGGTACACTTGTTTGAAAGACCCGCTGCTCGTACAAATCACCACCATTCAGTTTGCAGTAGGTTAGTGAGCAAATAATTCTTCCATAATAGGCAAGAAAAAAAATTAGTAAGGAATCGTGGCAGGATCTGTCACCTTTGGTTTCTATCGTGCTGTGGTTTCCAGGCACTTAGAATTGCCTGGATTTCGTGCATACATTTTGTATACATGTTACTCCTACCTTAAACAACATGCCCTTTAAAAGAAGTTTGGGTACTCGCAGCGTCTGAAGTGCGATAACTTGACAGAGGAAAATATAAGTCTCGTCCTGCTTAGCAGGGAGCTGAGAACAGGATGAAAATATAAAAATACTGAGGATTTTTTCCCCCATTGCAATGTCTGTTTCCTGCAAGTATCTACCATCTACAATATTGACTGGTTTATCAGGCAGCAGGTATCTCTATCAGTCTATCTTGAATTGTCATCCAACAGGAGATTAAAAGCTGCCTGCCTCCTTCTTGTGATTTTCAGTCTTCACATCGCAAAGTTTTCAATCAAATTTCAGCGGTGTACATTTAGCTTAGAGAACTCGCAGTACTTATCTTCCCAAAGCAGGTGATTTAGACCGTGTTTACCTTGTACAGTTCCAAGATATCTCTCGGCAAACCTGTCCACATCTCAGGCCTTGAAATGATTCCCAAGTTCGTTTTTTGCTTTTCTCTGTCTCGCTTTCTTTTTCCCTCCCTGGCCAGGCTACCAGCCAAACAACAACAATAACAGCGCGGGTCCTGAATAACAGACAAGTGCCAGTTTTCGGAAGAGTTATATCGATGCGGCAACCTTGTATTGTTAGCTTTTTTCAAATGAAAGCAACGTGACCGCTTACAGCCTTGTTCTAAGCAGCTTCCTCATTAGTAATCTTTTCAGTGCACTTATCACAGTTGTGGTTTCAGCCCACGAATAAGCTCCAGCCCGGGAGGATGTCAGCTGGGCGCGCTTCTCGGTTTTGCATCGGATACCTGAGGAAGTTGTGGGCTGGGAGGTATCCTGTAAAATAAACTACGGCTCCATTTGTAAGGAATCCAGTGTAAGCCAGCTGACACTGAAAAAAAAGGGCTTCTCTGCCAATTAGCATATTTTCCGCATAGGATTTTGATAAACAGACTAACTAGAATTTGAATAAGCATAAACTTGAAAATAAAAAATGCTGGAAAAGCAATCCAAAATAATCACAAAAGCCAGATTGGATTTTTGTGGTGCATTTTCCATGCAAAAGAGTTAGAATATAGTATAACTAAAAGTGATTCTGCTAAGGTAAAGGAATAGAGGAATTGGGAATTATAGTTAGAGAGTCCTAATTAGTCGCTCACCACCAAATACTTTGAACAAACTGGTGTACAGGATTCGGGGCAAGGTCCAGGAGCAAGATTTGTGCCCCTATTCTGGCTACTTAGAGCTGTATAAAGACTGTAGAGGGGTAATATGGTCCACGGACCATTATAGACCATGGTTCTGGCTGCAAAAGCAGTTGAGGGTGCAAATATGGTACCGGAGAGTCAGAGGTTGCCTTTTGAGGACTCCCTGCTCGGAGGGAGAGGGAGCAAGTGCACATTTTTGGGGATGGGGCTGCTCAGAGAGGTGCTCCCAGGTCCCCAGGCAGCACCGTGAGCCTGGGGCCGGCATTTGGGAAGGATGAATCTCTGCAACGTGACGTGGTCCGGCTCCATCCGAGCACTCACCCTAGGGGTGGGATGGGTATGAGAAATGTGATTCTGAATACAGTTGTTACGAAGAGGACAGGAGTTTAATCCTGAACTCCTGCTTATTCTAGAAGACCTGAGAGGCTGTTACAGTAATTTGATGCCAGCTGGGAAGAGGCAAACACCTCCCAAGTCAGTGCTTTGGCCAACAGCCTGATGACAACAGAGGGTTCCCATCAGGCAAGAGAAATCTTCCAGCGGGTGATACCCACTAGAGTTCATCTGCTTCGTGCTGTCAGGGCAGCGCGAAAGAGAGTGAAGTGACAGGCGACTTGGCCCAGCTGCTTCTTCATGAATATCTGAGATTCTTGTATAGTGTAAGTGGAAACTATATGAACACATCAAAGCAGAAAAGACACTGAAAATTAAAAGGCAGTGCCTAGATGATTTTTAAAACAGTGAATTTGGCTCAGTCTAATTCAGTTTCTATGTATGCAAAGTGGAGAGTAGATTGAGGTGGTAGGAGTGAAACACAATTGCTTTGCTGTTCAATGCGGAAGCAAATTTTTTTTTTTCCTCTTTTGCCCACACTTTGTGCTTCTTCCTTCCCTTTCCATGAGTACAAACAAGCCAAAGTGCCTGGGGCCAGGCTGCAGGGAGAGGTGTATGGCACAGTCCCACTCAGGCATCAGCTTTGCTGAACCCTGTTCAGGAGTATCTTGTTGGCAGGAGTCCATGGATGGGGTGAATGAGTGTTAAATAAGCTGATAGCTCAGCTGATCCCTGTTGCCCCTTCAGCTCAAAAGGGAGCACAAGGTGTGAGCTGATACACAAGATGTAAATTGCTATCACTTTTAGAATTACTACCTTCTCCTTACCTGAGAGCTTCTCTTTACTGGACTAAATCCTGCAGGCAGCCATTGTAATCACAGAGTTTGGGAAGCGGTGCAGATTTCTGGGGTTCAAAAAGCCCCAAATATATGATTGTGGCAAAGTAAACCCCATTCTTTATCACTTGGTGCTCTCGCCTGACAATGTCACAGAAGCAGAGCTCAGGGCAGCAGGGATACTTTCCCCGTTGGGTGGGATGGATGGGTTGTGCCTGTCCCACATGGAGATCTCTGAGGCCCAGGTGGAAGCTCAGCAAGGTCCAGATCACAGACTCTGAAGTCTCTTTCTTTAGAAATACCTGCAGACTGGGGACACTGGGGAAAGGCTGTCTCAAGGTACAGGGTCCAGATCTGCAAGGAGAATCTGGGTGTGCTTGTGCTGGCTTGAACTGCTTAGCTTCATTTTATGGCTTAGTCTTAGATATGTGACATATATGTGTGAAACGTATTCTTTATGTATAAGCCTAGCTACTTTCATGTCTGTATTCAAACTGGTATTACTCTCCTGGCTCTAAGCCTTATGTTGTCATCAGCCCTTTTTGGTTTTAGTCCATAGATTTGTAGTGTGCCCCTGAACACACTCTTCCTCTAGTGGGACTTGTAGAGTTTGCTGTCCCATTACTGACTAGGGTAATCATCTGATTTGTAGGTGAGGCATGTTCATGGACATGTATACAGTTACCCTGGAGAAACATGATCTGTAAGGCTGTTACGGTTGTGGGTCAGTTATAAGGCTATGGTTAAGGCTGCTAAATACGTTCACGTTATTTTAATGTGTTTTCAGTTGCTAAGCTTTAACATTCTGGACTGAACATTTCTAAAACAGGTCTTTGTCTCAGACTGGATTTTTTAGGAAAGAAATGTGAAAAAATGGTTCAGGTGCAGACCAAGTAGACTCTTAGTGTTTAGAAGTCATGTCAAAAGCTGCCCGTATTTCATTGGGCTGCAATGCTCCGTAACAAATCTTATTCTTGCCCCCATTTAGCAGAGGTACGGTCAAGTTTGGCAGCAGAATCTGGCCTAGCCCTGCCAGAGCAGGACTCTCCTTAAGTTGCTTGTGGCTACTAACCACTATACCTGTGGCTATAATAGCTGCTACATGTGTGCTTCAGTCACAGGATAGAGAATGAGAAGAGTTGTCCCTTGTTCCCTCAGTGCGGCTGCCTGAGAAGCTGAGGAGTGAGGTGACGGGAGGCCGGAGGGATGTGGGATGCAGGAGGAAGATGTGCAGACGAAGACGCTGAAGGAATAGAGAGGCAGGGGAAGGACTGAGGCACTGGGGAGGGCAGAGAGGGCTGGGGGGTGCAATGAGGAGAGAGCAGATTCTTCAGCGAGACGTCTGCTAGTGGACCGGCACAAAAGAAAAAGGTGGCAGATACCAGGAGTGGAGTAATAGTGTGTTATATATGTGAGAGAGGCAAATTTGGACATTTCTGAGTGCTGGCTGTGCAACCTTGGCTTCTTTTAATATTTGTATATGTGTATGGATGGGATGAAGAGACATGAAAACTGTCATATAGGTTGGTATTCTAGCATTTAACGTATCACTGGCATAAGGGACTGTTATATATGTGACCCCTTTAATATGCTTAGGCTGGGACATGAACGCATTTTCTGTTCTTAGGATGGGGTCTGAGAGCAGAAAGTTCAAGGAATCTGTGATTTGGGCTACTGGGTTTTTTTTTTCTGCTTGTTCTCTACGTTAAAGTAAACAGGACATTTCTGCTGTAAACAGAGATTTTTGTGGTTTCAAATTTATCTCTCATGGTAGCTAGTGCTTTTACCGAGGCTCTCAAGCTCAAACCCTGGAAACCCCAAGATGATTTCCATTTCAGTCCGATCAAAATACTAAGAGCAACGTTCCCCAGCACCTGCTGCGCTGAGCAGCCAGGGGATGCAGAGGTCACACCAATTCCCTGGAATTACAAACCCTCAGCTCAGATGCAAGCACCAGAGAGAAATGCTGGGAGAGGGAGGGCATGAGCCCTACCCTGCAAAGCCTGCAGTAAGGACCATTTGATTTTAGCAGCTTTCCTAAATCTTGAATGGAAGGAACATATTTTACAGCGTATGTTTTGTTAGTGTTGATTCCTGCACTCGGCTCTTCTGGTGCTTCAGAAAATGCGTTTGAAGGTGGCTGAGGTATTTCAGTTTGACAAATAAACTAAGCTGTGGTTACTTTCTCAGTATGTTTTGTGTCATGGTGCTAATTTCCCATTCACTTGATTGGGATGCAATGATTTCACGACAATGTCAGTGCAGGTCTATGGAAAAGACATTATGGTGTCAAAATGAAATGAAACAATGTTAATTTGTCTATGGAAACGGTGTTACACTGCCAAATTGAAACATAACCCTCAGCTCAGCCACCTTGAGACTTGGCACTGCCGTGCTATCGAAGGACCCCGCCACGCGGGGTGATTTTACAGCGTCGCACTGGGAAACTACAAATCTGGATTAAATATTAGAGGAGGTAAGACTATTTGTTTTGTTCTACGAAATCACAACTGTATAGCATTTCCTAGTGTTATAGGGGCCTTCCACATGTGCTGCAATACCTAAAGCCCAGGGAGAGGGTGGGAATTGAGGGGAGAAAAAGCACTTTGGCAACATTTACTCAGATTTCTTTTGGCTTCCATTGGCTCTCAGCACATCTCATTCCTAGCATTATATTAATGGATCTTTTTCAGGTGAGAAACATTATTAGATTTTGCAGTGTTCACAGCACCTTACTAACATCTGGGACACTGGAGCTCAAATTAAGCAGTGCTCTAAATCCAATTTGGACTTTAATTCCACCAGGACGTAGCATTTCTAGTAAAACAAGAACTTGAACATAAACCAGAATCCAAAGTGTAGGGAATACAAGAATGAAAAAGAATAATAAGCAAGCTGAAATCAAAAGAAAAGCGCTGAGGGAGGGAGAAGCAATTTATAAAGGGATATAGAAAAATATAAATAAATATTTTTGCTGTTGTTAGGGGTCTACAGAGCGATAGAATCTACTTATCAATCACAGTTTGTCTTTTATTTTGTTTTATGTTCCTGGACAGTATGACCACCTTTGAAAAAGGGTGATCTTTGATCTCCTGCCCTGGGGCAAGCACCAGCAGATGTTCTTTTGTTCTTCTCTCCATATTCAGTGTCCCTCACCTCCTAAAGCCAAAGTGTGCTCCCCAAAACTGACAGGTGTTTCTCTGTTTGATTGCAAAGAGATGGATTTAGGCTAAATATGACCTGAAACCTTCAAAGTGGAAGGGCCTCCCAGCACGCTCGCAAACTGGTGGGAGGGAAGGCTGTTGTAACATCTGCACTTCTGGGAATATTAGCAAATCGCGTACAGATGTCAAGAAGAAAAAGGCTTTGCCAGTCCGTTAGGAGGGACTCTAGCACTCTCATTCATCCTGGGTGAATTTCTGGGGTGATTCTGTCTGCTGAGTTTCTCAGTGGGTTTTTTCCTTATTTGTGAAATGGGTGTAATGGCACTTCTCTGCCTTTTATAGACATTAGGGGGAAGAAATAAATTACAGGTTTTGTGGTGTCTAGGCAGTACTATAAGATGGTCATGTCAGTACATATGGCATCATGAGCTGGGGCGGGTGGAAAGGCTAATCACATGAGCACTATATCTTAAGCAAGCCAATCCTTTCTTTACATGTGCCTCAGCTGGCATTAAAATCTGACACTGGTTAATGAAAACAATAAAGCTATCCAATCTTATTGATGGCTATGTAGATTTCTTGGACATGAGGAGCTCTGTGTTCTCCTCTTGTATCTGATACTAGGCTGTGCACAGTGTTTCTAGATGTCCACTGAAGTCCCAGAGCTAAAGGTCCTTGTGAGAGTCCAGTTACTGCTTCTCTCTTACTATGTGAGTGGTGCACGTTTCTTTTTTTGCATAAAGCTCCTTCTGCCTTTCTTCCTTCCTCAGGTAGGAAGCGTGCATTTGTTGAATCTGGTGGATGTGGTCATGCTGGTCATTTCCTGGAAGATGCTAAGTCCTCTCCTCAGCTTTGACAGGCAGAATGAGCATGGGCATTACTGTTCACCTGGATGTTTAACCCCCAATTGCCTTGCACAGGCTTTCATGCACCAAAGTATGACTGGTATTGCTGCCCCAAGAGAGGAAGGCACAAAGATATTCCTCCAGACACACGTCCGTTGGACCCCCCTCCAAGAGATATCCATCAAATCACCATTGAGAAATCTCTGTAACTTTACCATGAGCCACATGCATGCTGCTCCAGCCATAGTTCTTCACAGAGATTCCCAGGCTATCTGAATGCCTAGGAGGAAGCTTTTGGCTCTTCAGGCACCATTTACATGTTGTTTTGAAGTAGTCCATGTTGCACTAGTTATAGTCATCAAGATGTGCAATCCACAGCTGAAATGTGCAAGCCAACTTCAAATTTACAGGGAAGAACTACAATGTGAAATATTGCAGACCTCCCAGCTTGTTGCAAACAGCTAAGACAAGTCATTGGACTGAAATTTTAATCAAATACCCTGCTATATAGCCAGGGATTAATATATAGGAATCATTTGTTCATGATGAGGAAGGCAAATTCAGTGTATTTTAAGTGTGCTTTATTCAATGTGAGTAAGATTCTCAAAATGAAATTTTATTGTTAAAACACAGAAACAAATCTTCCTTTCCAGGATTGTGTGTGTCTTTCTTTCACACACACGTGCGCGCGCGCACACACACACGCATGCACACACACAAGCACACGCCTTTTCTTTCTCTGGGCGTAAAGCATGGTAGACATCTGGTTGCCAGGCTCAGTCTTCTCCCCCACAGGCATAGAACAACATCATTGTTTGAAAATGTTCTTTAGAGGTTGACATTTGGGGAATTTATCTGCTCTCCTCCAATAAGAGAGAACATTCCAACAATTTTATGCAATGTGTAAACCGCAGATTAATTGCACAAATTATATAAATTATCCTAAAACTTTTGGGTAATGTTTGCCATGTCAACACTGTAATTGAGCTGACTGGGCATGTGGAAAGCCTGCATGTGGCAAGCGACAGTCCGTGATGCAGATGGAGAAAGATTTGCATCTACCTCTACTTAGAATAAGTACTGCAAGGACTGCAGTCAGAATAGGTAATGTGAGACTTTCATCAAAACAAAAAAAGCAATGGGCTATAGTCTTCCACATTACTACCTAATATGGAGGGGTCTGGAGACTTCTCCCAAATACCAGGTGAACATCCAGTGTGTGTGTGGTAGTGGGGGAAAGAAATGAAAGCTACAGGCTTAACTGTTTCAGGAAAACCCCCTCTTCCTTCCTTGTGAAATCAGCCATAGTAGAGGAAAAAAAAAAAAGCTTTTAACTGATTTGTGTCCACATCAGCTGAACTCTACTCTCTGTGGTTTGGACTGAGCAGTGACTCTCACAGGAAGAATCCCACAGGTCATGTCAAATTTGCCTTGTCATTTCAGAAGACATGTTAGTGTAATATCTGGATTTGTGATAGAAGAGAACAGAGCAATGACCCAGAGTATGCCTTTCCATCAACAAACACAAGCAAAATATCTGTAACAGAGCATATAAGAGTGGAGTAACCTCTCAGACATTATGTTTAAAGTGCCGAGGACTCCAAACATTTAGGATTCACAGGCAATTGCATCCCTCCTCCTTACACTGGAATGGAAACTGGGACAGGGGATAGTGAAGTACCCCCTGTGGAAGGAAGGGCTCGAGGCAAGCTGGCACCCACTTTTAGGTCAGAGGCTGAGCTCCCGAGGAAGCTTCAGCCCTCGCCTCACATAAGCACTGTGTGGCATTACGTTAGCAGTCTCTACTTGCTCTGAAGTAATGGCAAATCCAGCCACTAAGGCTGGCTTAACCATAAAATGTGCCATCATTATGTTATTTTTTACATTTTTCCTTTCAGAAGACCCCCTAAGACTCTGCTGTTTCCAGCAAGACTTGAATTTGGACAAGAGGATTGTAACAAGGGGGTGATTTGCTGGACCTCCAAAAATTTCATTCAGGCTTTCCCAAGTCTGTATAAATGCTCTCAGAGTCAGTGGAACAGGCTTCTTACCAATGGTAGAGGGGCATCGATAGTTATTCAATGCAAATTGTATAAATTAGGCGTTTGGTGAACGAGTGCAGTCTGTGACTTGGGGGGGGGGGGAATTCCCTTCTGTGACATACTTGAGTAGTGAAGGAGCTCAAGCTTAGAGCTCTGGAGGACATGGGAGAAGACTGCAGGGCGGGAAAGGAGTGGAAATGTCTAAACCAGACAACATTTGTTTCTAAAGAAGAAATTTCACTGCACCTCCACGTGCTTTTAAAGCGAGGGGCAAGTGAAAACTTGATTTTGTTACAGTGAAAGGAAAAATTTCCATTGTGTTCAACAGGGCTGGGATTTCATCCAAGACCTCCACATCATTCTAAGACACTCATGTAGCCCACATTTCATCTTTTACAAAGAGTATTCTGTTTCCAGAAATTATCAATGTTTTCTAATTTTCTGACTTTATCATCTGCAATGCCCCTGTCATGACTCCTTTTTATACAACACATTTTTGTTCTTTTTTTTTTCTTTCAGTCTTGCACATACTATCGTTATGCCCCCAAAGATCAAAGAATCATAGCATAAGGTAAAAATATCTCATTGCAAAGAATAAAGACATCCTTTTTTATAAACTTTATTTTTACTTTAGTACTTAATAAAGTAAAATACCTGGATAAAATCTGGCAGTTGAAGAAATGCGAGATATGTTCCTGATTTGACCGGGGGCAGGATTTCACCCCACATTTTTGTGCGGAATATTTAGCACACAGGCATTCCACCCCCCTGTATCCCCACCCCCATATATTTCAAAGCAAGAACAGAAGGCAACGCAAAAGTAGCTGCCACCATCCACCAGATAATTCTTTCAAACATCTCTCAGCATTCTAAACCATAATCTAAACTTATGTCCACATAACAAATAACAGCCCTTTGAAATGAACTGAGAAACTGTAAAGCCATTAAGAAAATGTGCCATTAAGGAAAGGATTTCAGCATTTTCTATGAAAAAGGTTCACAATGTATGTATTTCCACATGTTCAGAGAAATGATTAAAGTGTTTATAGCTTTTGTAATTGGTCTCTCTCAATTTAAAAATATAGGCTTTTTTTTTAAAGTTACATTTCTCTGCCGCTCTTTGTCTAGAATAACATTAATGAAGTCCCATTTTCTTAGTTGCTGAAGGTAGAAAATAGGGAAGCGATGTGTTTAAGAGAATGCATTCTTGAAACATGCCGTCTGTCTGCCCGTATCCCAGCAAACACGGTCTCTCGCTAACACGTCCATTAGACGCAGAGTGCTCCTGCGGGGTCTGGGGCTGCCGGGGCTCACGTGGTGGCGGAGCCGGGATGGCAGGAGGGGAGGGGGATCGATGTCCCTTTCAGGGCACCTTTCTGCATGCCACTGTCCATGCTGGTACGGAGAAGTTGAAGGAAGACACGTAATGCTTTTTCCACTGCATTTCCACCCTGTTTGGGTCCAGTCCAGGGTGGTCAGCATCGCGAGAAGGCCAAAGTCCATCATTAAATCCCTAAAAGAGGAGAAAAGGAGGGAATCGGTAAAGAACTCCCTTTCCAAAGCGTACCCAGCCCTTTCTAGCAGAGCTCGCGTTCTGCTCTGTTAAATGCTATAAACATACCGGCTGCATTGATAAAAACCACATGGCCTTGTGTTCACTGAGCAAGCGAATCAGTAACGGCTTGGTCCTGGAGGCCAAAGCCACTTTCATCACCTGCGGATCGTGGCCTT
Organism: Haliaeetus leucocephalus; assembly: GCF_000737465.1. Lineage (NCBI taxonomy): Eukaryota > Metazoa > Chordata > Aves > Accipitriformes > Accipitridae > Haliaeetus > Haliaeetus leucocephalus. Next base: position 4,735,707 of record NW_010973023.1, on the reverse strand, counting down.
TGGAGTGGTTTGTGGCACATCTAGGTCAGCCAGTCTGGAAGAGAAGGAGGAAGATTTTCATCCAGTTTCCAGATGAATACATTTGGTTTACAGATAAGAATATATACGCAGATGTATAACTGGTTTTTTTTTGGTAGCAACTGTCAATCAGGTCACATGTTAATTTTTTTTTCATTCTATTATTTTCTTTTATGCTGTTAAGCTAAAGCTTTAGGTTTTGTTCTAATTGTAAAAGCATATATCAAATGTTTTGTTATTTCTTTTCATAATACCCCAGGAGAGGGTGTTTTACCTTTCCTTTTGTAAATTAGCTTAAGTAGAAATTGTCAGTCTGGAATTGACAGGTATTTGTTACAGACAACAAGGCATTGTTCCCACTTTGCTTCATCCACCAACACAGGTGCTGCTGTCACATGTCACAACAATGGGGAAACTTATTAAAGAGTAATAATACTATAATATAAAGGCATGAGGGTAAAAAGTCTGAAAGTGTGTTTGCTGGCTGGGGGTAGGAAATCCTGTCCTTCGTGTAGCTGATCTGACAGCGCTCTGCCTCTCGCACGAACCTCTTCTTTCCCAGCTCCTTCTTCCAGGACTGCCCTTAAAAACCACTGACACCCCCTCTCCCCCCCACCCCAGCTATCAGATGACAGTAGGACAGAGGCATAACTCGATCCGTGAGGTTGCTCCTCACCTGCTGAGTTGATGAAGGAGAAAGGGCACAGGTTCTGGGGGAGCCGGGATTACCCTGGTCTAATTACAGAACGGCTGGGCCAGTTGCTGGATTATGTTGCGGAGTGTGTTGTGACGCTGCAAATATCCACAGGCATTTCTTCTGTCAAAGGCTGGCCTAGATACAGGGAATTTCCTAAATAACTTGCTAAAGGGCTCCTGTTTTGTGAACTTGTCAAAGGAGGCGACAGTGGTCTTTGCTGGGCTGGTGGTGCTACGGACCCTGGGCTCGGGCACTGTTGGCTGGAGAAAGATGTACTCTAGAAATGGGCCTGAGCTGCAGAATCTGGGACAGGATTCAACTCACATCACCCGAATTTGGGGTTGAATGTGAGCAAATTAGAGCACTGCCATCCTCCGACTGGCAACAAGTCAAATGGGTTCTTTGGGCTTTTCCCCTTCACCACAAAGAACGACAACAGCAACAAAGCTGGGAAAGGAGAGAGACAAGTGACATCATCTGCAGAAATGTTTTCCCTTTTTCTGCCTGAAGGACTGTTTTGATTTCCAGCTGCATCTCAGGTAAGCACGAAACATGATATTGGATCGAATGCGCCAACTGCTTGTTAATGGAAATACTTGCGGTTGAGCAGAGGAAGAGACAATGCTATGCTGCCTTTTTGATATCTTTTCAGGTATTTGTAGAGAACAAACAGCTCCTGGCCTAGCTTCAAATAGCTGAGAAATTGGTCAAATAATTTTAGATGTCTCAGTCTCAGTGGGAGCATGGCAGTGGCTGGGGTTATATGCAATACTCTGCAATCTCCTGCTACTCCCACCTCTCTGTACACTAGCCCTTCCCCTAAACCCCATCTTTCCTCTTCTGTGGTATGGGAGAGCTGGTGATTCGGAGCCAGCTACGTATGCTTTATGTTTCCTGAAGATTAAAACCCGTGTGTAATACTCCATAGCCTGTCAACAGCCAGCTTGGGAAAGAGACCAAAGACTAGAGAGCCAAAACCAGACTGTTAGATCAATCAAGGCCAAGACGTGCTTCTCACTTATAAAAGCTAAAAGAAAACTGGCCAGGCAAGATTTTTGTCCTTCACAGTGCTGGAAGACTGCTGCCCCCCACCCCGTGTCTGATTCCTTGTGAGTCAGACTATATACAAATCTGCAAGAGAAGATATTGCGTGTATGTTTAAAATACTTCTGCCATCAGACAGGGAGAAGACTGCTGTCTACAGTAAGTATCAAGGCTTGGGGTAAGTAGCCAATGATGTGCGTTCCCTTAGCTTTTTTTTTTTTTTTTTTGCTTGGGGTACTATTAAATAGTTGTCTGAAACTATCTGCTTGTGCAGAATTGAACAAAGTGGTATGTGTTCCCAAACACTAAAAACAAGTTGTCAAGACACATCCTCAGAGACAGAGGGTCTTTTTTGTTGTTGCCCAAGAATGTCTTATTTAAAAAGGCATTCCTTGTAAAGATGCAAATGCTTTTTCTTTTAAAATGTACCAGGACTGAGAATAAAGCAAGCAAAAGAGGAAATTAAAACAGTGACAAGGGAGGGAGGTCTGGCAAGTTGGCTTTCAACCAAATGACCTCTTGATAGATCAGCTGGGAGCCAGGAATGCATGAGATTACCAAGAACTAGAGAGATTTATAGTTCTTTGTTTGGTCTCTTGGTAAGTTTCCACATATAGTCAGTTATATGATGGGCAATGACAAGGGAAAATGGTGGGCAAAAGCAATCCAGAACCCCAAATATTTATTGTGATTCCATAAACAAACACGAAAAGAAGGAGCTATTTAAAGGTTCAGAGCATTTGCTTATTTCAATTTAACAATAAACACCCTTACTGAGAAGAAATTTTGCATAGCCCCAAAAATCTAGGTCTCTTAGGAGAAGCTATTTGCACACCGCAAATATAGCTCCAGTTGAATTAGGCATGTAAAACTAACACAAGAAACTCTCTGTCATGGGAATGGGCGTTTGGGTTTCTGTAATCACTACACAACCCTTCCCTGCACTGACGACCTGCAGAGAGAACATCCCTCCCTGCACTGCACTAGCTAAACCCATCCACAGATTGTGCCAGAGCTCTTCAGAAATTTGTAACTCTTGCAGTTTAATCTCCAAAACTTTGAATGAGTATTTCTATTCTCATCATCCAGGTGATGAGGAACATCTGAGAATTTATAGCTCTTAATGCTGTTTAGCTATTAATTGGCAGGCTCCTGTGCTTGCCATGGGGCTTGCTTGCCTTACTGTAAATTAGTCTTGGGCTCGTTAGTGGCTGCTTTTTGCTTTTGCTGCTTGCTGTACTGCTGTCCTGCTTATCACCTGACTCTGCTGTGCCTGGGAACATTTTGATAACAGCAATGGCGATGCACCTGGGCTGGCAGATGGCCGGGGCATCGCTGCTGTTTCTGTGCTGCTGTACTGGACAGGCTGGAACTCCAGTGAGAACTCGATGGGACCGTGACCTGTGGATGAGTCCACGCAGAAGCAGGACACCCTGAAGCATCTGTGGCCGTGGATAAGCCCATGCCAGAGCAGGTACATCTCGAAGCATCTATGGCTGTGGCTATGTCTGTGCCACAGCAGGTATACATCTAAAGGGATTGTGGCCCAAGGATAAGTCCATGCCGGAGAAGGTACGCCTTGAAGCATCAGTGGCTGTGCCTGAGGTCATGCTGGAGCACCTCAAAGTGCGTGGCCATGGGTAAGCCCATGACAGAGCAGGTACACCCCTGGAGGGACTGCAGCCATGGGTAAGGCCATGTTGGAGCAGGTTTACTTCTGAAGGGACCGTGGCTGTAGGTAAGGCCACATCGGAGCTGGAATATCTCTGAAGGCATTGTGGCCCATGGAGAAGGCCATGGTGGAACAGGTGTACCTCAAAGTGTCTGTGGCTGTGGATGAGCCTATGCCACAGCAGGTAAACCCCTGGAGAGACTGAGGCTCAGACAGGGCTCCACTTGGAGCAGGTACACCCCTAAAGGACTGCAGTCTGTGGATAAGTCCAAGTTGGAGCAGGGGCAAGGGGAGGAATTCATCGCAATGCTAAACCCAATGGTCTGGTCCAAAGCGACCAGGGGTGGAGATTGTAATGGAAATACCTTTAAATTGTCATAACCTGGGATTTGAGTTGCATGTTATGGGAATTACTATAGCAGGAACCACCTGAATCCATGGAGGACAAGCCTTACAAGGAGCAGTGCAAGTGCAGCAGTGACCCAACCTGAGCTGCCCTTGGTGCCCGATAACTCCATGCAACACACCACTTCTGTCCTGAGTGACCTCCATAACAGATGGAGCCCAAAGTCATGGACTAAATGAACTCAACAGACATTTTGTGGGCATTTATGGACATTTTACAGACATTTTACAGGGGTGGTCCATAGACTAAGGAAATTATATCTGTGTATTGTATCAAAGGATGGGAAGGAGGGTGGTGGGAAATGAGGATGTTTTGGATAGTGAGCATGACGTAAATGGTATGGAATAAGGGGTGGAAAATGTGCTGGTTTTGGCTGGGATAGAGTTAATTTTCTTCCTAGTGGCTGGTATGGGGCTGTGTTTCGGATTTGTGCTGAGAACAGTGCTGATAACACAGGGATGTGTTCGCTGTTGCTGAGCAGGGCTTACCCAGAGCCAAGGGCTGTTCTGCTTCTCCCCCCACCCCACCAGCGAGGAGGCTGGGGGGGCACAAGGAGCTGGGAGGGGACACAGCTGGGACAGCTGACCATATATATGATATTCCATGCCATACGACATCATGCTCAGCATGTAAATCTGGGGGAAGAAGAAGGAAGGGGGGACGTTCGGAGTGATGGCGTTTGTCTTCCCGAGTCCCCGTTAGGTGTGATGGAGCCCTGCTGTCCTGGAGATGGCCGAACACCTGCCTGCCCATGGGAAGTGGGGAAGGAATTCCTCGTTTTGCTTTGCTTGTGTGTGCGGCTTTTGCTTTACCTATTAAACTGTCTTTATCTCAGCCCATGAGTTTTCTCACTTTTACTCTTCCGATTCTCTCCCCCATCTCACTGGGGGGAGTGAGTGAGCGGCTGTGTGGGGCTTAGTTGCTGGCTGGGGGTAAACCACGACAGCAGTTTATGTTATCCAGATTAAATACTAACATTATGGTGCATTAGATGCCAAGGACATTAAAATGCAAAAGCAAACGGATTACAAAATCTAATTTATGAATCTGTCCCAGCTTAATAAGTAGTGTCATCAACTGGTTCATCAGTGTACTGATTGTTACACCCAAGTGTATCCTGAGAGTCCAACCAGTATGGTGAATCCAGGAAGATGGGGTGATCTCAGGGTCCTTAGGATATGTAAACCTTGTTAAATAACAAAGCACACAATTTTCCATTGGGTTACGAATGCTTTTTACAAATAATGGGACCCAGGAATTTTGAAACAGAAAAATCTTTAAGCACGAGTAATGAGGAGACCCTTAGACAAGGCAGAGGTTCTGGCAACAGTTTGGTTTTAAAATGCAGTTATTTGCTTCTTTTCCATATGCAGTGTATATGCCATATGGGCATATGGTACACTCACTACATTAGTTCATTATTATTACTTATTTAGTTCTTTTTAACCAGTGAAGCTGTGCTTGGCTCTGTACTAGGTGAAAATAAATAAATAATCTTACACCCCAGGACAATATCGTCCGTAACACCATAATGATGATGTCTGTAATGTATCATTTACTATTGTCTTTACATACTAACTTATTCTCCCTTTATTTTAAACCAATGAATTATATTCTTTTAGTAATGTAGTCACTTGTCAAAACTGAATGTTAAGAAGCCCTAAGGTTTGCCTTAAACTTCTAATAGAATTTAAAGGGCAAGTATTCAAAATTCAGCTTCAAGGTTTGGACCTTTTGTACAACCTTACAAGTGCTTTCTGAGTGTTATCATTTTGTCAGTATGATTCTGACCTGATTTGCATTCCTCACATTTCTCTCTTTAACAGGTTTGAGTTTGCACATGTAAGTTACTGCAAGCAACAGTTGATTTGAAGGTTCCTTGCAAATGCAAAATAGACACCTTTTGCTGAACGTTCAGCTTTAAAACAAAAGGAGGACTGATAAGACAGAAAGGGATTGCAAACAGAAATGTTCCCGACCCATGGCTCAGGGAAAAGTTTTCAAAAAACCACCACTAATTTCTGATATTGTAGGTTTTCGAGTGTCCAATTGTGGCTTGGAGATCCTGAATTTTAAAAAGATGTTGAGGAGCCCAAAAGGAGAGCATGCTTTGAAAATATTATTATGTGGGCCTGATGATTTGGGTAACTTGAGATGTTCTCTTCATAGATTCCTGAAGAATTCTGGCTAACACGAAGGAAACCACTCATTTGTAAGGAATTTGGAGAAAAGAAATGGAAAGTTCAGAGGATAGTGAAGGCCTTTCCACTTGGGAGAATGCAGCCATAAATCTTCTTCATGAATATGAAGCTCATCTTAAAGCTCATTAAATAATTCAGGGCCAGAAAGAAAACTAACTTCTGTATTTTTAGTCTGATACAGTGTACAACAGCACACTATATTTTTATCTAGCAAGAAGGAGTCCATCAAATACAAATGTAACATGTATGATGATCCTTCATTCTAGCTCTAACACAGATGGTTATCCCTGTAACAAATAAATAGGCAGGCTCAGAATCAAGAAAGGATAAGAAAAATGATAACCAAAAGAAAAAAAGAAAAAAAGGCCCAGTGCAGATGATCTTGTGAGACACTACTTGATCCAACTCTCCTTAAGACCTCATATCTCAAAATCACAGTGGGATAGCAGAGCCTAGGAGCACTTACTGGGGAATACAAATACAGATAACTGCAACTCAAACTACCTGTTAAACACACAGTCATATAGTATTCTGTCAGGCAGGTTCAGGGCAGTTTGGAGTGTTTTGCTCTGCAATATACTCCATTTCCTCTGGAGCCCTCCAAGTCCATCTCTTTCAGGTTCCTTGCACACTTAGGCACTCCTGAGCATTTTTTTTTTTTTTAATGTCCTTACTTTTTATGATAATGTCTGTGCTTAGGAATAAAATTAACTGAAGAAGAACAGCTTCCCCAGTTTTATAAACTTGGATGTTTTACTGTTCGTTTTCCTTCTCCACTGAAACAGTTCTGCGAGGTAGTTTTATGTTGGACCTGCCAACGTTGGCAAGCCTGCACTGATGATACAACACGGAGAATGCCAAAGTTAAAGTCTATACCCTGTCATCATTCTTTCACATGCCTCTAATTTTTCTTCCCCAGTCATCACATGACTTCTTAGGGTTCTTATCACCAAAATCTTTAGCATTTATTCCTACTGGTCGGTGAAGGTTGTAAGGGAGGAAAATGAGATGAAGATATTAACATCTTTTGGGATCGCGTTGGGGGAATCAGACAAACGTAAAGGAATGCTGCATGAGAAGTTCTTTCTTCTAAGCCAGGTCTGTAAGCTCACAGATTCACCGCAATCCCTTCCTTGAATCCAGGGTATTTGAGGCAAATCCAGAAACCTTGTCAGCTCCTACAGATTATCACAGTGGGCTATAAGACGGGTGCATAGTTAAAGCATTTCCTGAGCTTCTGGAGAAGCTGGTCCTGTCCTTTGTTGCCAACTTGTGGGGTGCCCTTATACAGGTTATTTAAAAGATAGTTTTCAAAGGCTTGCCTGGAAATGTGGTAAGTGACAGAAAAAGGTATTCATCCGGGAACGCTTAGAATAAGTCAACTGGAGTCAGGATTATTAAATTCTCCTGCTGTCAGTGACTTGCAATACATAACTTGCACTGATTTGAGTAAGCCGCTTCATTGTGGCCTCTGTTTATATTCTGGTCTTCCAAACCTTTAAGAATTTTATTAGGCAAGTTTCATAACATTTAAAAAGTAAATTAGTGATAAATATATCCACACTTAATAACGTTGAAGTAATATCTTCACCAAGCTGCAAAGATTGCATGGATAATTCAATCTATGGATTTACAAATAATTTATTCAGTTATTATTTTAACTAGTTTTGCTGTATGAATGAATTAAACAGCTGGCAGCTTGCCTGTCTCTTCATTGCTCTGCTCCTTTCTCTCCCATTTCTAACAAACACAGCTATTTTTGCTCTTGCCCTAGCTGCAGATATGGCATCCTTTTTACTTCACAAACATCCTCTCCAAACAAGTTAGACAAGGGAGATGCTGGAGTGTGAGGTGATCTTTCAGGGCAATTCAAAGATGTGTTTTCTTATATGATTTACTAAGTGTTCTCAGAAATATTGTTTCATTTCATAACATCTCCAGGTTTTTTGTGGGTTTTTTTTTTTTGGCAATCTTCTTTCCTAGTACAGTGGAGCAGATTTCTGAATGAGGCTGATGAGATTTGTAATATACCCCGAGTTAATTTAGACAGCGGGTTAGTCCCTTCAACAAAACTGTGGCCCATATACAAGTCAAATCTGCTTTTTTCCTTGGGCAATGATTTATTTCCCTCTTAAATTGGCTGGACCAGTTAGTTTTTTATTTTTATTAAGTCACACTATTCTTAAATGAAACTATTGATTTAAAGTCAGCTTAGTGAGGATTTAATTTGTTTTCAGGGGATTAGAGCAGGTAACATGGGATAATTTTACAATAAAGTGGAATAGAAGCATTCCTTCACATTACCCTCACCTTTTTTTCTTGCCAGGCTGCACAGACATTACAAATTTTCAAGTGAATTGTGGAAATACATTCATAAATCAGGCCTAATTCCTCTGCCTGCTTAAGGGCTATTCTAAAGAATATTTTCCTTTGACCTTGTCCATGTTTGTCCTTCTGTGGGCAGATGCATCTGATAATTCCACACAAACACAGATTCACACAAAATATTTTTGTGTCCACAGTAGGAATTGTAAGCAGGGGCATTTGTTGAGAAATACAAGACCAGACATGTCTTTTAATACAGTGGCTACAGAGTGCTTTTCAGAGAGTTTTAAAATAGCACTATTGCTCACAAACAGAGGGATAGTTATAGTTATTTTTGGCATGCCTCTATACCGTATATAGTGGATATGTTGTTTTTTTAATATAGTACAGTGTTTTTAATCTGTGCTCCATGTAACTTCATGAAACCTCTTCCCTCTTTGTCATTCTGTCTTTCAACCACATCTAACACACCTGCAACAATTTCTGGGATTTCACTTGACGACGTCCAGCTTACTTTTGCTGCTATTTCACTCAGTGACTTGAGTGGGGGTAGGCTTTAGAGCCTGGGGTAACATTACCCCAGAATCAGGCATCCCCCTTTTGACTGTTTTTTCTTTTTGGTTGCCTTGCTTGTTTTCCTTTGCAGTCCTCTGCTTTTGACACCACGTCCTTGCTAGGAAGTATTTGAAAGCTTATCCTACATAGCATCTTTCCCATTGCTCACACACATGGACCACGTTCCTCCTGATGTTTTTAGCTGTTTTTAACTTACGTGAAGCACGTACGTGCTCCACGAGGTTGTGGGAAAACATGACGAAACCAGCCCTCGCTGCGGCACTGAGCATCACGTCCCTACCTCGTCTCCTTCACTTCTGCTGTGCCTCAGCTTCCCAACTCCTGGGAAGCCAAAGGCAGCAGCAGGGTAACCCTGCTGACTGCACGTCTTCCTCTCTCATGCTTTTCTGTTGTCCCTGTCTCTCCATCTCTGTCTTGTGGGGTGTGAGGAATATTCCTCCCTGGTACTACTGAGTTTAGTAGGGAAAAAAAAGCTCAAATTTTGTCCTTATGTCCTTACTGAGCAGAAACTGTCCCACTGTTACTTGGCTTCTGTGAACAGAGATATTTTTTTTTTCCTCTCCCTGGACTCTCAAGAGACATGGAGATGGATGTAGAAGGACTTATCTCAAATATTTATAAGGGCAAAAGAGAAGAGGAAGGACAACGGGAGGAGCCAGCATGGATACCTGGTTAGGAGAGGGCAGGAGCCCTCCCTTCCCCAAGGCAAGACAGGCCCAGGATGGGAAACACCTGCCCTGCTGATGGCACCCTGTGGTTTCCAGGTCTCTTGGGGCTTATTTTAGAGCGGGAGATCTCTCCTCCTTTCCTCTCCTTTTATTTATTACACCATGGCCTCCTGCAGGTGAAGGCTTCTTTTCCTCTATTCCTGTTACAGGCCTGTGGACTGCCTGGCTTTTGAGGGCATTTTTCAGTCTCTGTTACTTAACACAGTTGGCTTCTGATTAGACTTTCTAGTGTAGGTGTTGCTGATAAAATTTCAGCAGGCACACATGGACTCAGCTCCACATATATTTTAAGCCAGATGCAGCTCACTGGCTGTTTTTTTTTTTTTCCCCTTGCTATATAAATGTGAGATCATAAGTAGTAGAGAAAGAAGAAGGAGCTGTTTCTTGGAAGACAGAGAAAAAAACCAGCACATATTCTCCATTGCACTGCTTATAAGGCTGTGTTTTATTATTATTATTTATTTAATAAGGGGGAAAAAAAAGGCAAAAAAAACCCAAAACCTTTGCACACACCACACTCTACAATTTTATGAGATCCACATCTGGAATCCAGAGCATCTCAGGAATCAATCTATCAGGCCCTAGTCAATTGTAATAGTGCACCTGGGGTGAAATTCTGGCTCCATTAAAGTCCGCTGGAATCTTGCCATTGCAATGCAAAAAGTGATGGCTGATGTAGGCTACTCCACATTAACTCTTGGGCAGAGTTAGATGGCCTATAAGTTGCCAATATTTCCAGATTTGGCTTAACATTCAGGAAAAAGACACCCTCAATCCCATGTCTCTATACACAGTGAGAAAAAGTAAGAGTTATAATGAGGTCATAGCGATTGTACGTTTGGCTGTTACTGGAATAAATGGTCTAAGTGCTCGTGAACTTTTTTTCTTTGGTAGAGGCTTTTAGGATTAAACAGAAATATTGTTTGTTGTACCTCAGGGTGAACATATATATTTGTGTGTGTGTGTGTCTGTGTGTGTGTGTGTGTAAGCCATCCAAAATTCTGCTTACAAATATCTATTTCGCTGTGCTTTTTCAAAATCTTCTACTGGAAATGCATTTCCCACTGTAAATAGTATATCCCCATTACCTACCCATCAGTCAAATCAACTCATTTCTGAAATTCAATTAAAAGAGTCTCATTGCTATAAATCGAAAAGGATATTTTATTGTTACTTTGTAATTTGGAAGAATGAAAATTAAAACAGTGGCTCTGATGGAAAGAAATGGCTACTAAATCATAATGATATTTTGCAGTTTATCTGCTCATTGCCATTTTATTTCAGCTATTTCAGAATGGAAGGACGATGAAGTGACTTGCACACTCTATACTAGTTTTATTTATTTTTTTGGCTACTCCAAGCACTTGTCTAAATCTTTTTTATGATTGTTTATCTAAGTTTCTCCCAAATGTTTCATCAATTGCTATCCCTGTTCTTTTATTCCATATGTTAACTGCTTCCTGTGTATAAAAGACAGTTTGCTTAAATTCCTTTGGCTCTTGACCTATTCTTACCCTTGGCAGAGATGCTCTGTAATTTTGGGATTTTTTTTTATGCTGAGCGTCAATTGAATTGTCTTAGTGTCAGATAAAATGAACAGAAAGGCCACATATGTGTCATTTAACTTGTGAACTTGGCTAAAGATACAATAGATTTCTTGAAATGGGTGCAAGGTGGGGGACAACCAGAGGTTGAAATTGAAGTTCCCATGCTCTGACTACTGATGAAAATCGAAAAGAATAAGCATGTTAAGAGGCATTTATTATCAGCCACAGTGACTAGTAGTAAATAGTAAAAATACTGCTGCTCTGAGGAAAACACAACGCCAATCTATGACCCGTCTTTCAGATTTAGCAGGAGTTTTACTAGGGGGAAAAAAGAAAGATCCATTTCAGTTATGTGTTGCTTCAGTATAGAGATTACAAGGGGCCAAACTCATTCTGTCTGGTTTCAAACCCCACTGAAAAACCGTAATGCTGAAAGTTTTACTTCAGCTGAACCGTTATGCATCCTGCCTAGAAACATCTGTGGAGAAGAAGAAGAAAAGAACCACTGGAAACCCAGAGTAAAAATGAATTTACCAGCTGGCAGAGTGAAAAATCACACATACCAAGGAGATTTTGTGCAAGGAGAAGAGATGAGAGCAGGGCATATCTAATAAAAAAAATAAATACTACATACGTGCCATATACAATATATATAGAAGCAGCACTTCGGCCTGTTCAGTAGAAGATGTTAGCCAGAATACTATACGTAATTAAGCTTTCATTTGAGTTGAATGCAAACGTTTGCAAATACACACATATGTATAGCATCTCTACACAATGAAAACGTGGTTTTAAATTTAACCTGGAAGAAAGATTTATGCAGCCAGCTCTCTTTGGTAAAAACCGGTGGAAATCCACATAACAACTACCATAAAATTTGGTTATCTCTAGTTACCAAGCCCCTTGAAAGCAAAATCTTTGGGGGTCAGACAGAGCCTGTGAGACCTCTTTGCTGGCCTCCACACACCAGGACAATTCCTGTTGACTTTAATGGAAGCTGTGCCTAAATAAGGGCTATTACCTGGCCCCTAACGAGGAGAGCGGTGCAACCTGGGTTGCTCACAGTGCTCAGCACTGCAGCCGAAATCTATGTTTGCCTTCTCTTCAAAGGTCCCTGCAGCAGGTGAGGCTTTTTCCCTTCCTTTGCTCCGAAGATTAAACACAACAAAAGATGTTTTCTGTAAAGCGAGGTGCGCAGCGCAGTTTTGCCTTCTCTCTAGTTGATGTACTAATGTGTAACTGTAGGGTTTAATTTTACTTTACATTAATCAAAGAACAATAAAGGCCATAAAAACCCCACTAAGAAGCGTTTCAAGTTAAGATCCAAAGCTAAATGCCATGGGATTTTGCCTATTGTCTTGTTTAGTCCTCCTGTAAAAAGAGCTAGATAGCACGAGAAAGAAAGAAAAATTGAGCCTGTGTTTTTTGCATAGAGATGGAGAAAACACATAATAAATTAGGGGGAGAAAGGAGTGAAATAAAGGCCAGAGGTAAGCGACGTTTAATTGTGTGAGCTGCTCTTCCTCTTGTGGTTCCTGCCAGCTGCTGCTGCTATTGCTACCTTCCTGTTTTAAGATGAAAGCAATGATGGTAGACACGTGCAGACACACAAAAGAACCTATTTGGACTGGTGTGTCAGCTCATCTTTATCAAATGTTGCACAGGTATATTTTGTTGCCATGCTTCATTACCCCAGAATGGCGTGCCTGAAATGTTTGTCTCTTCTATAAACCCAATAGCTTTCCCAGCGAGTCACATTTGACAGAGCAATAGACAGGTATTCGCTTGCTGGCATCCGTTTGTAAAGCCTGGGCAATTATATATCTATTATCCATATATACATACATATATATACATACAGGGGAATATATATACACGCACACACACATACATATATACGTATATAAACACAGAGGACATGAGAGGGAGACGTATTATTATATTATTTGTCCATAGAGAGAGACTAGACATGTATACATGTACTATAAAAGGGATACTCGGTACAAAAATACATGCATACTTGTACCAAAATTAAAATATACACTTGTACAAAATTAGTAAGAGAAAGTAGCATTTTAATACAAATATCCTGATCAAATAAAGAAAAACGTTTAGTCAGGAATATAATACTGGGAAAGATAAGTGGCTATTCTCTTACGAATATTTTATTTATAGGGCTTTCCACTGGGGAAAAAAACCAAAATATGAGACATATCACTTTAGTCTGGAACTAATCTTAACAGTAGCCCTGCTCAAGAGAAGGAGGAAATGAGACTAAAAGGAAGAATAAAATGAACCTTTTTTTTTTTTTCCTGCAGAAAAAAGAATTATTTGGAGGAAAAAGCTATGCGGGGAGAAACCAGCCCCAGCATGTGCTTCGGGGCCCTTCTGCACAAACAGCCAGCCATGAAGGATTTGCAGGCACATCTGCAGAATGAGAGGAAGATTCAATAACAGTGTGGCCACCTTCGTTAGTTTTAAACTAATTCACGTGCTAGTGCTTGGTGTATTACTTAAATATATCAGATTGTTCACCTGTAACACGATGATAATATTTTCCTCCTTCACAGAAGGGTGAAGCTGAGGGCTTGCGTGCCTCTCCCTGACGAACTCCTCTTCTAGCTGTAGGAAGATGCTCACACACCCAAATGCACGTGTGCTTAGAGCAGAGGAGAGAGGAGTAACTACGCTGCCAAATACTCTTTTAGACGGAAAGAAAGCTGCGGGCCTGGGAACGGCGAGGTGGGTGCAGCTTGCCCTGCCGTCCAGGGTAGAGGGTTGGTGGCACGGAGGCGGCTGGAGCCCGGGTCTAAACACACAGGACTCGCAGGCTGGTTACAGCCCAGCGTGGTAACAGCACTGAAATTACTTGATGGATACTATTTTCATTATTATCACTTTAATGCACCATTGTGGGCACACCGTTCTGTACTGTAAAAAAGTAACGCAAGCAAAACACGGGCATTCTCTATGCAATTACATCCACTGCAGCTCAAAAAGAAGACAATTAGTGGAGTGCATTCCCCAGAAAGCCATCGACGGAGGTCAGAGTTCAGGAGTAACATTTCCTTTCTCCTCTCTCCTCCCCGAAAACTAGACATTAGCGGCATCAAATCATCTGCAGAGCACTCTAACTAAAAGGAGAACATTATGGGTAAGTAACAGGCAATGTAATTGCCTAAACAAACAGAGTTTAGACAGAAAGACTGTGATCCTAGCGTTTCTAAAATGTTGTGTTTGGCTTATTTTTTGTTCGGTGTGGCATTTTTTGTCTGTTTTGTTGCATATTTTTGGTAAGTTTTGAGTTGGTTTTTTTGTTGTTGTTTTGCTGGTGTCTAATGCCAAGTAACAGTGTAATACAAAGAATGCTGCCTTGATTTGTTGCCAAAATTAAAATACAAATTTGTACCCTTTAGTAAAAATATAATGCACACCTGCTAACAAGAAGGTGAGAAGAAAAATTTATCTGGACTCCCAAATCTGAAATGAATTTTTTTTTTTTTTTTTTTTAGTATTGAAAGCGTTTGTGGAGGTAGCTTTTTCCCCATTTTAGTATGCGCTAGTAATGCCCAACTGGAACTGGAAGTGGCTTAGACAGCCTGCGAGATGCTGTCCTTGCCGTAGGAGTGGAAAGGAGTCCAGAAATTCCAGTGCTTCTGTAACTCTGCTACATTTCCAGCCCGTTTGAGCAGATAGATGTCGTTTGCATGGGGTTTGGCTGAGCGTTTTTGAGGCACGCGGAGTCAGTGATTCCTCCCTCCTCTCCAACTGCCGTATCGCAGTCCTCCTCCAGAAACACGTGGACGTAGCTCTACCTGGTACTAATGACTGCTAAGCAGCTGCTGCGTCTCATTTCTTGGACTGTCCACCAGGGACTGGCTTGTGTGAGGAAGGTGGTTCGTCCACATCTGGGTTTGGTACAGGAGACCCCAACAGCTGGGGACAAATCTCTCTTTTACAAGCACATCCAGCGAAAGGACGCGGTAGCTCTCGTGTAACGCTGGCAGCAAACACGTTGCTTGCCATGCTTGGAAATTTGCTGCATCGTTTGTTTCTCTTGTCCATATTCATTGCAGGCTTTTCAGGATACATAGTCAGTCCTGGCCAGCTTGTTCCCAGCACCAAGGCTTCCGATCGTGGTTGGTGCTGAGGCATTGCCATACTTTATATGATTCGTACTAGTCTAATATTGCTGAGAAACTTGAAGCCCCCCTTGACGACTGTGGGGCTTGGTGTCATTTCAGGAACTGCTTCACACCAGTTCTAGGTTCGAGAGAGGTGCTACAACTTCCACTGCAAATAATCCACAGCCCTTTAGGATCCCTACTGTGTGTAAACTCGTCCTCAAATAACCTGCACAAAAACAGAAGCAGGGGGGTTACGGGAATAGGGAATTGAAGATTATGGGCTGAGGGGTCAGGGGAGCTGCTGAGAAGCAGCAGCAGGTTATGTGGAGCTGTGGGGTGAGTAGGACCTCTGGGTTAAAATTATAGTACCCACTGTGCTTATAACCAACACCATGGGGATTTTCTTTAATGAAAATCCTCAGGCTATATAGGTGCCCAGTTTTTTTGTCTGAGGAGATTTTAAAGGGCGAACAGTAATTGAAGCACTGGAATCAAAGGCAGGGGAGCAAGAAATCTGTAGGTGCCTTGCAGCTTGTTGGTCCAATGTATAACACTGAATACAACTGGTGGGATGGGTTTTGGTTTACATTCCCTGTGTATTCCCTTCCCTTTAGTGATATCTCCTGTGGCTGGATTTTCAAGGAGACTGACGGAACTTGCTGTGAGCCTGTTCCTAGGCACAGCTAATGGCAGAATCAGGGCTGCGTCTGGTTAGTCATCAGCCCTGTGTCTGACCTCCACGCATGTGTGCGTCTAATAAGAAAAATGTGTGTTGATAAGCAGTATTTTATGAAAGAATTATTTGCTTAAAATATTATTTTGGCTTAATATCTGCATGTGGATTGAAAACTGGCAGAGCAAAACAGAGTAATTCTAAAAGGTATACGACAGGATAAAGCTGGTGCGAGGGAACCTGCTGGGACAGTCGTGGTGAAATCAGATTGGCAGAAATAAGGGGTGACCTGTTAGTTGGAAGAAAGAGGCCGATTTATAACTGTGGTATGTCACTGTGTTAAAATGGTCTTTTTAACCCACTTAGTTTATGTATTTTAATCTGAAGGCTTGAAAGTCTTAGAAAATTAGTTAGAAGTCATTTTGGTCTCTCTGGTTTTGCTTGGGTATTTTTGCTTGTTTAGTTTTCCTTTTTTTTCGTAAGGCGGTGCAGGTTGAGTAAACTCCAAGAAAATGAAGTACCAGGGAGGGGGCAGAAAATATTGTCTGTTATTTCATGTAGCCAGAGAAAGAAGCAACACCTTGGAGGTGAATGATAGATATTATTATAAAAGAGTTGTAGCTCAGGGCAGGTGAGTGGTGTGTTAATGAGGAGCCACCTCCTGCTTTCTGACAGATGACTGTCATTGTTCAAATGCTGCCATCAGATTGATTAATAACTGGGTCATCCTGCCCTGCAGTTGGAGTAGACTGTCTTCATTCTTCTGCTGATTTCTCTAATCTGTTGACCTGGAGATGACCCAACAGAGGTGGAGCTGAGATTAGCATTTCATTTCTTGTAGAACAACAAGAAAAAATTCACAAGGGGGGGGGAGAACACTAACCGAAAACTCAGAGAATGCTCCTGTCCCCAGAGCAACCCCCAAACCTATTCAGTATGTGCAAGAACAGAAGTCCCTGTTTTATGAATAGGCAGTTTTAGTATTCGAGACATTTATATTTTTAATAAAGATTTAAATCGGCCGTGCTCATTTCTGCAGTGTCAGCTTAACCTATATGGAAAGATGTATAAGGTCTCTTCAGAACACACAAAGGAATGTAAAGACCTGTGTATTGAGGGGCAGGGGAATGAGCTGATATAACATAAAAATGCTTGCTTTGCCTTAATGTCTAAGTCTTAATGTTCACTAAATTCACTATTAAAAGACCAAATAGTAAACAGCATGCTTTGACAAGTGAAATACAGGCATATTATCCCAGATGACTGTTATTATGTGGAAAGAATGGCAATTCTCCTTCAAGATTTGTGTAATTTTCTCTCTTTTCTTGATTTAAACTCTTCTGAAAGCAATGGCATGGTGAGTTTACCTTTCTCCTTGTCATATGTTGGCAAGGTGTGATGGCTCTCATCTGCTTTGGGAGCATGGAGCACAATATAATAGTCAACTTGTGAGCCAGAGGGATCCTTGTAACTAATTAGGATTCAATTTTCAGACTTTTTGGAACATTGCTTTGGCCAAAAGTTACATGAAAATATCCTTCAAATAGCTTGTGAAATTGGCTCATTTCTGGCACTCTTTTAAAATTACTGATCCTTCTATTATATGGACCAGCTCTGCAATTTAAGACTTTTCTATTTAAATGCAACATTTAGAACATTTTACAAGAATACCCTTTATTCCTTCCATCTTTCTGGAGGACAAGGTCCCCTCCCTCCTCCTTTCTCATTACTTACAAAAGCAACCATGGCTTTCTATCCTGGGACTCCACAACAGAGCAGAACGCTCTTAGGGGATTTAGCTAATCAGGTGTATAGACCTAGAAGTGGTCCCATTTGATCATGTGTACTCTGTTCATGTGTACATACTGTGTAGAGTACCTTTAGCTCAGTTAAAGCATTAGGCCACTTCTGAATTAGTTGTTTTGCTTCTACAGAGGACAACCTTCCCTTTTTAAGTGAGGTTTATGTTTTCAGATATAAGCGGTGAGAAGCCAAAGCCAATAATTATCAGCTTCAAGATCAGCTTCAAATCTCCACACTACAGTTCTGAATCATGATTTGTGTTTTAAACACACTCGGCTTTACAAGCATGCGAGATTGCTTTATGCTTACAAAATACATAACTAGATGCTAGAACAAAACAAAACTCAGTAGAAAAAGAAACAAGAGGTTTGTCGAAAGGAAAACATAGCCAGATGCTCATTTTTAATACTTAATATCTGTAGCACCACAGTTCAAGCCATTTCTTTACTGTGGAGTCATTTTTGAACAGTTACCTCTGTCTGAAGAAGGTTTCTTAAAACAAGAAAGAAAACTTTGATGTAGGTCAGCCTGTAATAATTAAGGTTTTTTGAACATGGAAGATTCCAAAGAGAAATATTAAATCAGTTCCCCTTTACCTAAAGCTGCATGTCTTTAATGTATTCACCACATCCTGTGCAACGTATATAACCTGGTGCTTCACTCAATGCTGTGAGACCACCCCATGTCCCCAAATGCAGTCTTGGTAAATTGGCGTTACTTTTCAAGTAGCTTCGGCTTGGAAACATTAGATCTGCTCATTAAAGACCGAACGGATGCAAAATATGAGGTAGGTGTTGCTGTCCTCTTGTGCAAAACAGTGGGTCCCAAATAACTTTCAGTTTGTGTAAAACAATAACCAGGAGGTTGTTTTGCTATTATAAGAATAGTATTTAGCATAGGCCTCCTGTGAAAGTGGCTGCCCCTGGAGTCCACGAATTCGCACATTATCGGGATTTGAAAGGGTGCCTTGGAGTTCTGCGAGTGGAAGTGAGCTGCTACTGAGCCCCTTGAAGTAACTGCTATGGAGATTCTCCATTTAGCTAAAGCACACTGTTAAATCAATTCAGCTACATAGGGCTATGTTTGAGTAACATTAAAGGTTGGCCTTAAACCCATAAAAGCCAGGAAATTCAGGGTTAAGGCTGAAAATCCTGGCTGCAGCTCTGGTCTCGGTGCAAGGCTTTATGCCAAAATAATAACAATAATGCAAAAAAAATTTTGCATTAAGGCTGCAGTGGCATACTAGATTTTCAGACTGCGCTATGGCCTTTTTTCTTTGCAGCACCCTTCTCTTCAGTCACTTTTTTTTACTCTCTTTGGGAAGTGTTTGCTGTAAAGAAACACTCTGCTTCAGATACCTGAGGTAACCGATACCTTTCCGTAGGTAGAAGTGGTGATAACACAGTAATGTAATCGCTGTGAAATGGCAAATGTTGTCTTTTCAGCAATGCCCACTAAAAGACCCTTTAGATTCCTATCTTAGGACTTGTATTGACAAACTGGTGTGCTGTTGTATCTGAAAACTGCTTTTTTTTTCTTTTTTTGTTATCTAGTTGAGCTCCTTCTACTTAAACCGTAACTCAGAAAGGAGGAGATCATCTAGGAGTTCTAGAAGGCAGCAGAGAAAAAAGAAGTTTTCAGGGACAAAGCTGAGTTGCAGGTGGGGGAAAACAGAAGACTTGTCTGCTTTTAATAGTGGGACAGAGTAAAGGAGTGGAAAGTCAGTACTGGGTGAGCAGCAGAAAAGCCAAGGTGTAGGCTGCAGAGGATTCAGAATAATCCTGGATCCCATTTAGATCTATGGCAGAATCCCCATTGACTTCAAGTGGGTCAAGATTTCAGCTTCAGATCCCCAAGTTCACAAACAAAATGGTCAACATGGCTTTAGTGTGTAGAGGCAGTCTTGCGGTCCCTCTCTGCTTATTTTAGCTCCCCTTCTTACTGTAAAGATTTTTTTCAAAGAAATATGGAAAAGAACAGGTGATTTTATCCTCACATGTCTTCCAAGATGGTTTGTTTAACCTGACACTTTCCATATAGGCATTGCAAGCACTAGCTAAAATGGTGGAAAGGGGGACAGTGCATGGAACCTGAGCTGAACATTGGAGTCTCTTTTGTAGTAACTAGCTAAGTATTTGTTGCTGGTTTAATGAGGAAATTGATTTGGCATATTTAACGTTGTTTCTTTATTTTATAGGTAATGGACTATTCCCATAGCTCTGTTATAAAATAGTGCGCATATATATATATATCTATCTCACAGATTTACAACTCTGCTGTTTCACTAGGGATACACTTAATGTGGTATAAGTCTCTGGATATGACAATTAAATTCACATGACCCACAGACTACCTCACAACCCAAAATTGCCCTTTGCATATTACAAGAGAATAGTGATTACCCTCTAATCACTTATTAAATCTGCTCTTCCAATGAAATTTTGTCTTTCCAGGGCCTAAAAAAATGGAAGTAAAAAAATCTGGTGTTTATAAGAAAAAACAGTAATGTCGCAGTGCCCGTTATCCGTACTTCTGCTAAATATGCTCAGAAGGCCAGTATCACGTTTCTTCTCCATCACAAACTTATTGAAACAACAGAACCTTTTGTGCAGAAGAATCTTACATGCATAAGAATCTAAGTAACTTTGCAAATGGGTCATTTGGTGTGGTGAATAATATTGCACTGAAGTAGCAATGAATTAGCGTGTTTGTTATGTGTATTGGTATCTTGCGTGAGATAAATGTGAGTCTCTGTCCTAATGCTGACAAAAGTGATCTTCCTTTTTTTTTGAACTGGTAATAGGGTGTGAATGAGCAAATGTAATAGGGGGAATCTAAGCTCTGAATTTGCCATCTCCTTGTGGTTTTAGAGAGTCCAAGTTCTGGAGAAATTCAAAGGCTTACCTGGTCACTGATTTGTTGCAACTTTTTTCTGTCATTGCCATAAGCTGGAAGTGCAAGAGCATGGTGTTTTCTGCATTATGCTTGAAAAGTCCAGAGTCTCTAAAACGAGAGATTGAGTCTTGGCTGAGTCAACTCAACGTTTCATTTTGCTGAAGCAGATAAATACACTTTCATTTAATTTACTGTGGGAAAGTCTTTAAAAGCTAGGTCCCATGGCACTTTTGGTGGTAGCAGATTTCTGCACCTGGGTTTTTGGCCAAGGTTACTGTGTACTAGCTGTCCCCTTGACTGCCATTCTTCATCCCAGAGGTGACTGAATTTCAGTGATGGGTGAAGTGATTTTTCTGCTTTGACTTAGGATATCTTTGGACACAAAGCCTAAAATAAATGTGAGATATAATTAAACACACAGTGCAGAATTTTGTATATGGGGGAAGAGATAGACAACCAGTCTGTTTCAACCTAACTTATAAAGGAAGTATAATAAGCCATATTTTTTTTCTTCCTTTGTATGTGTAACTGTTTTTTGAATGAAAAAAGATTATTTTTCTAAGGCACAAGTAAACCATCCCTGCCTCAGCAGGTCTCAAAATTAGTAGGAAGATTTCTTCATCTCCTGGCATGCAAAAAAAATTATTTTGTTGTCCTCCCTATCTCAGGGCTAACTATGATGGGCTCCAGTTTCCCTGAACATGCAATTTGTGACTAAATGAAGGGCATCACCCATGCCCAAAAGGCCAGACTGACACCTGCTAACAAGGTCTGTGAGGCAGAGCATTAAATCCTGCACTAATCTCCAAACTTCGCTCTCACCTTTTACCTGCAGCTTAGATCAGCATGTGTGTCCACACCTCCACAACCTTTACAAACAGCAATGGGAAAGAAACTTTAGTATTACAAAGTAAAGGCAATAATACCAGTTCTCGTTGGGTGAAACTACTGTGTTTTGTAGGCTTGTTTGGGACTGAGCCAAGGCTGTGAAATCTGAATATGGTTTTTGACCCTTCTCATAACTACAGAGGAAAAATGGTCTGGCGAATAAGCACGGGACTCAGGAGAGCTCCTTGCCCTTTTATGCACTACCTGTGTTACGCTGGGTAAATTCCCTATGGAAGCATGCACCAGCTCCCTGCTGGGAAGAAAGGGATGGAATAGGATCTCCCCCATCTATAGACGTGAGGGAAGCCACACTAAACACACTGTGCCTTTAGACTCTGATGAGGAGGGACAAATGAAAGCCTATATTTAGAATGTTAATGCTGATGTGACTAAGATTAACCTCAGATTTCATCTGAGGTTTTCAGTTGAGATCAGCTACAGCTGCAATACCTGGATCATAGTTTCACTGGAGTTCAGGGCATAGGGGACTCAGACTGCTTTGGCTTGGGCCCCCTACTCTAGCATGGAGACTTTTTCACTAAGCTGACCCAGGGTCTTCCAGGCTGGCCCTTCCGTCTCTCTGATTTCATGCCGTGGCTGATGTTGTGATGGTGCAAAGCTGGACGATACAAGCAGATCTCAAAAGAAAGATTTAAAGTCCCCTAACCAGGTCATGATTATGCCTACATACTCACATTCATGGTATATCCAGAACTCGCAGCAGTCAATTTTTCAAAGTAGTGCTAAGAACATATATTTCACATTTGAACCGTTATTATTAACAGCAAATATACATGAGGAAAAAGGGAGGGACACCAAGCACACAACCCTGCTATTAACCCTCCCACCTCAGTTTTCTTTTCCTTGAACTTGAATTCGACTTGAAGCATTATTTTGAAACCTTTTAAATTTGACCCCAAACCTACCCTCCCAATATTGTATTGTCAGTTCACAGTAACTGATCAAATACAGCTATACATCCCTTAGCTGGGGCCCATTCAGCACAAAGTCCATTTTCACCCATCACACCCATTCAACACGGAAATTTTCCTTACCTGCCTGTGCTGAGCTTTTGCTGCTGGTGGGAGACTCTGATTTCTCTCTCCCTGTGAGGAAGGAGAAGAACCTGCCTTGATGGAGAATGAGGGTTTTTCTCTGCCTAAAACTTGTCCTTTCCAACTAACGTGCCCTGTTTAGGCTCCACTAACAGCAATGCTGTTAGTGCCCCATCCTATTTCCCACCTCCAAGCTGCATCACGGATAATACTGTGCTGCCAACTCTGCTTCTTAAGAGAGTAAATGGTGTGCAGGTAGTCAAGCAACATGGGGTGACATGCTCCCTGGCAGACCCCCATAGCCGCCTGCCCACCTTCACCCTCTGGTAAACTGATTTGGGGTTGCCAACCCGGTTAACAGACTGGTTTTGATCTGAAGCAGTATAGACCTGCGGCACTGAAGACACAGCTCAACCTGAACGCCCAAACCAAAGCCTTGGCTTTGGCAGCCAGGAGGCTGGCACCACATGGGTGAGTGGAACAGAAGCGTAGCCCTGGTGAGGGCACCCATGTGAAGCCATCCCCACTGCTGCGCTTTCAGGATGGCATTATCCAGGGTAGAGAGCCTGGAAGGGCCAATGCCTCAGGTATCTTGCATTTCAGAGCTACCGTTTTTCCATCCATAAAATCCTCCCTAGCCTTTTAAAACAGTGTACAGATGGATCTCTTCTCCAGGACATCAGAGTTCCTCAGTGCAGGACCCCTCTAATACCAGGAAATACTCCATTTATGCCCCTCAGCGGCGGGGAAGCCAAGACAAGAAGGCGGCAGGGCCAGGAGTCGTGGCTGGAGGGCTGCGAGAGTGCGGCAGTCCTGTCGCTGCCCCAGCCGCCTGCACCCAACGCCGGCTGCGCCCCAGCAGCTCACCGGAGCCTGATCTCAGCCTGGCTCTCGTCCGACCGTGGGTCCGAGCCTGTGGCAGCAGCCGGCAGCGGGCATCGCTTACGGGATCTGGACCTTGCGCTGTACCCAAATACGGCGTAGGTTCATTTGCAAGAACCGAGCAGGAATATTTCAACGTTGGCACCAGTTACTGACAGGCCTTCGGAAAAGAGATTTTTTTCCCACCTGCATGTTATAAAACCATAGTAAATGGAAACTGTAATCTCTCAACATTAAACAAATGAGGAAGCTGCATTCTGAAACTCATAAGTCATGACCAGCCTTTACCAAATAATAACAATTGCATTGCTGATGGCCCTGTCTCTCGCGATTAGCACGTTGAATGACAGGGAGTAGTGTGTGCTAGCGAGAGTATCATCTCATTTGCTCCAAGTACTGCAAGCATTCCTGCAAATCCACAGAGGCTCTTGATAATCTTTTGCAGGTGGTCAGATTTTAAATATTAGAAAAAAGTGAAGTAACATATTAAAACAGGAAGATAAGCATTTCCTTTGTTTGTTTTCTATTCATTTACTCAAGTAATGCATCTTATTTGTGTCACCTATTACCTGGTTTCGTAAGATCCTGATGGATTGATGATTTTTTTTTTTTTTTAATTCTGATTTGCAACTCCACAAAACCATATCTCTAGCACAGAGAATAGACTGGAGAAGCAAGATAACTACTTTCCAACAAGGCCTGATAGCTTCTAGAAACAATGACAGTAAGATTTAATCTGAATAAGTAGCAAGATATTAAAATGTGGGATAGAGGTTATACAGATAAATACCATTTTTCCCTGCAGGTATGCACAAAGGGACAGGCTGCCTATTGGTAATTACTAGAAGATTGCAATCCAGTTAATGTGGCCTGTGGACCTCTACCTGATTCACATACAAAGGAAACACACAGGCATTGCGTGTTCAGGAGGCCATGCTCAAGTCTCGTTTAAAGTGTTGTGACTTGGGTGCAAAGAAATCTCTCCATCTCTAGCTTAGCTCTGCAGTAAATGCTCTGGTTAACAAATCTACCCATGCCAGATGATCTGGTACAAGAAATACATGGATGGAAAATATACATGGCAGTGATCAACTTTTCCCCCTCCAAATGCTTAAAATATCACCCTGAAAAATATCCACCTCACCTTCGTGAAATAGATCCATTGGACAGAATCTTCAGGGTTTCTGTTTAGTTTGCATTTCCTTTTATGCAGCAGTCAGCTATCATGGCAAATGTCCTCTCTGATTATTTGTGAGCGTGGTCTTCTCCATGACCAGGACTACCAGTGGGAAGGAGTGGTTGGGGGTGAATTTTGCACGTGGTAGTCACAGGTACATGTTTTTCCTCCACCAGCACCTTGCTGTACTCTTAAACTTGATCAGACGTACCCAATACACTCATCTGTCTTCACCTAACATGTGATACACCCAGCAAAACTCATTAGCTTAAGTTTATGCCAGAAGTTGGTTAGGAATAAAGTTTTTGGGATAGCCAGGCTAGAAAAGGGAAGCAGGCAAGCTTTGAAATTGAAGTTGTATTAAAAAAAAAATAAGCAGGATTAATTCTCTAGTGATATATATACCTTGGGACACAGAGAAAATGGCAAATGTTTTCCCCTTTAACTAATGATTTTGCAGAAAAACCTTTTTTCTTGCAATTTAATTATGAAAGAAAGGATAGAGATGTTCATTGCTTGCTCTACTGATTTTTCCAGAGATTTGAGTAATTGAGAGCCCTGAGACAGATTAGCTTCTCTGAGATTTACCTGGGCCTTTGCATGCTGATGCCAACCCAGAATATTAAATTGTTGGTTTTAAGCAGAGGCTGGCAACCTACATTTGAGAAGTCATTTCCTGAAAACCATCAAGCACTTGCGGCCTCTTAAGATCTTTCTCGTTTCTTTCTGTTATCACTTATCATCACTTGGTGTTATATAGGACGCTCTGGGAAAGCAAGCCTAGGGCTGAAGGTCAGGCCCTCGCTGGTGAAGCAGAATTGTTACTGCCGCTTAGGTGTATGTGGGAAATCAATATGGTTGCCAAAGTGTCTTTGCTTAAGCAGGCTGCTTAAGTAGCCTTTCCCCCACCTCTAATGGCAAGTAACCTTCAGTTAATTAATCTACAAAGCCATGAATATGGCTCTCTTTGTCCCCGTGATTGATCTATATACCTGATAGTGCATGCTATTAATATCCATGTTTCCTGGTCACCTCAAATGAGGTAAGGCCACTTTGGAAATCCTTGCTGTGGAATTGGGAAAGGAAGGGACGACAGCACGCCTCCTTTGTGGCTATCGTTACGGATTTGTCTTTAGGACTGGATTATTCTTAAAAAGTCTTAAATGGAAAGACTAGAGAGTGAGCTTTCCAACTTTGTTCCTTGGTCTGGGATGGGCATAAGCTCTGTTTGCAGGGCAGGAATTGAAAACCCCCTATTTGGAAAAGGCAGCTACCCACATTATGAGCTGAAACATGGGTCAGAAAAGTCAGCAAGCCCATTAATACCTCTGGAGGAGGCCTCCGCATGTGGTGGTGCAACGTGGAAGAGGGAAGAGTGGGAAAGATCATTTAGGATGTTGAACATATTAAATACATATGTTTAATATGTGCTGTACCTTTTCAGCAGATGTGGTGAAAATTTTGAGGTCAGGAAGGAGGACTCACCTCCTACTCTAATTAGTATTGTAGAATTGGCTAGACAGCAAACATCATCTGGAGTGATGAGACAAACAATAATGCAGCTCTGCCAATCTGGTGGCTTTCTAACACGGGCCCTCACCTGGAAGGAGACTTCCCCATTCTGCAGAATAAAGGAGATAATGCTGTTTTGGCCATTTTGTTTTGTCTCCTAATCTGGTCTCTTATAAGTGTTATTTAGGTCAGTTTTAAAAATGGGCTTTTAAAATGCTTCTTTTCACGATGTCTCATAATTAAACTTCGCTGAATGAGTTGAGCGATAACAGGGGAGTGCTGGTCTGTTTTATGAGGCAATACTCTAGTTCCTGAGTAGGTGAACCAGGAGACCTTTCTCTCTTATATG
Organism: Haliaeetus leucocephalus; assembly: GCF_000737465.1. Classification (NCBI taxonomy): domain Eukaryota; kingdom Metazoa; phylum Chordata; class Aves; order Accipitriformes; family Accipitridae; genus Haliaeetus; species Haliaeetus leucocephalus. The sequence continues at coordinate 4,709,132 of NW_010973023.1, read as the reverse complement.
GGAATTGAGTAATCTCTGGGAAAAACAGAGCTGTGCTCCTCTTTTTAGTGTACTGTAAGCTTTTTAGAATAAAGTAGCTGGGCCCTCTCTAAATAATGACTTTCATGGAAATTCTGGTTCCTGAAGTTATGACCTTCAGGCAACTGGAATCACAGCCTGGGTCCAGATCCAGCCTCCACAGCTGGCCAGCCTGGCTGCGGCTGCCCAAACCTCTGGATCCAAATGTGCAGGAGGTTAGAAGGCTAGAGATTTTTTGCAACTCAAACTCGCTTCTAATTAGAAATGAAATACCAAAAATAGTTTTTAGGGAAGGAAATGGAAGCCTAAAAGCAAAATGAAATCAAAGGTCAGTCTTCAACTTAGCAGGCTGATGCAGAACGTGGATTTAATAACAAAAAGATCCATTCTGAGGAGGAAAGAAAAAAAAATCAAAATTATTAGATAGGTAAAAGACAGAATGGCTTAATATGTAACAGCATCCTCTGAAATACAAGGCAAGGGGAAAGAGTGAGTTCAATAACTTAAAAAAAATAAATAGAGCTAATAGTTGAGAGGCACTGGAAGAGATACTAGCTACACTTGGAGGCATCTACAGTGAGGGAAAGCAGCAATAGAAAATTAGATATCATATAGAATCAAATTTTGACAATACAGTGGTTTTTAAAAGAACAAAGAAAGAAACCTGCTCTACAGAATTTAATTTGAATCATTCTTGCTTCCTTATAGCATTTAAGCAAACCCGGTACAATTTTGCATGCACGGTTCAAACTAATCAGAAGATGATTTATTAGGTTTTTAAATATTTCTAGGTTCTTCTGACATTTTGATAATATTGTTTTCCATACCTATACAGTTGTTAGTCCAGAGAGCTTTTAGAAACCGAACCTTTAAGCAGGCTTTAAGTAAGTCTGAAGCCAAAAGAACATAATTATTTACCTCTATTTTCCTTTAAGGACAATTCAATCTTCCTTTCACAGTTGGTGCAGCAGCATTAATAAATTCTGAATTCTCTGCATTCGAGACAAAGCTGTCATTGTTGCCCAATATTTTGGGCGATAGGAATTTCCCAGCTCTCATGCTAAGCCACAGGCTGCAGCCTCATAAATGTTTTTGCTGTGGCCTGTTAAACTTCCCTCCCTGTTCCTAGGCAGGGCAGATAGCCAGCGAGAAGCGATGAGTGCTTTTCATGGTAAGGAACAATACATGAAGACTTTCCAAATTAATTTAACATTCGCAAGGAATGCTGCTGGCTGCATCAATTTAAGATACGTTGGCAAGCAGGAAATTATTTTCCATGTAGATGATGTTTTTATCCCTTCCCCCTCCCCAGGACCCCTACGGTGAGAGGCAGGAAGAGAGGTTTTGTCTTTTAGTGAAATCTAATTGTGGCGCGCGGTCAGGGAGGCGAAGGGTCAGGGGAAGGCCAGCCGCACGAGCCTCCATGGCAAGCCGCAAGACATCTCCTGGAAAAAGCCGACTCCAGTGGCTCCGCTGGCACCCTCGGTCCCCGGGTCTCACCTCGGGGACAAAGTGGCCTCGGGGAAGGAGGTGGGAGCTGAGCTGGTGGAAAAACATTGCTCCCTGCTGCACTCTCTTGGAGAGAGGCTTTGGATCTCATCCTCTGCCCAGGCTAAACTGGCTAAAAACTTCCCTGTATAGATGGTTTTGTTTACTTTCTCTCCCCAAAGGGTCCTTCAGGCTTTGTTAATTAAACACACGTCTTACAGTGCTGCTATGATTTGCCACAGTTTGTGAGTTGTCCGTTCCTGAGCGAAATGAACACCTGCAAGCCACTGAAAAGCCACCACAGACATGGCTGCCGTCTGTACAACACGAAGGCTGGAGTACTTCTCCTGGTGGCCAGGGTCTTGGGCAGGGGATGACATGACTTGACTTAACCTAAAAGGGAAACGGAAAGTGAGGTTAGCTGGAGCTTCGCAAGGTGAAAACAGGAGAGGCTCAAAGGAGAGGAGATGTGCGCAGAAGGCCCATCCGAAAGTGTGGAAATTGCGAAGATCAAGTGTGAAATATCCTGAGATTTCTAAGGGCTGTTTTGTGATGGATTTTACCTCTGAACTGTATGGAAGAAATCCCACACTACAGCATTAGGGGTGACATAAAAACCTCAGTCAATTGGATCAAGAGTATTTAAGGAATATTGAGGAAATCTGATGTGGAAATAATTAGGAAAATGGATAATAATCAGAAAATCATTTACTGTTTATATGCAGTACATACCTTTCTGCTGTGCTTTGCCATGTAGAAAGTACAGATCTCTAGATACCTGTATTATTCCTAGTCATCCAGTCCCTGAAAATATCAACAAATATTACATAATCAGCCAGGAAAGACCCAATTTCTAGACCTTATCCCTTAATCTTATTTCCTCCTTTCTTCCCACCATTCCTGCAATTCTTATCCTTGTAATACTGCAATTGCAGTGCAGCTTTAAATAAATTCTGCACTCTTTCAAGAGCTTTGTATTTAGTTCTTGGAGCCTTGCGGCCCACAAAAGTTTCTTAAATTGGCAGTGGGAGCATTTCAGTAGTAAGGGGAGAAGACCTGAGAACTTCGAGTTTAATTCCAATGTGCAATCTGGTGTGGGCATTTGCACACCTGGTTGAATTCAGCCTTCGGTGAAACCATGGGGCAGGACTTGAGCTCTTACTATGGTCACTTGTAATTGTTAAGGTTAGTGAAAAAAAATCTACTGAAGAGTGACATGCCTCATGTCAAGAAGTTCAGCCCCTCTGAGTGACTGCAGGTTAGGGCTCGGACCTGCAATTGAGTTACTGCAGTTTAACGGGTTACCATGCATCAGCTAAGCTGCAGAAACAGTCCGCGTGTGTCCTCCTCGCCTTTGACAAATGTAAGGTGATTTGACTTAGCTTAATCTATTTTCATTGCAGGCTAAATTGAATTACCTCATATTTATGATGGGCTATAAGGGCACTCAAAGAGAGTTAGCTGGGTTCAACCGATCTCTGGTAACTTGCTTAGCCATGGTAGCTTGACTGTGGGTATAAACCCTGAGCCACCTTGCGCTCTTAGGAGAGAGCTGACGTGAACTTCAGCGGACACAGATTTATAACTCCCAATGAAGTAGTTTGGGATGTGGTAAGCCATTGACGGAATGGCTGGAATTGGCTTTTAAAGGAATAGAGTAGCTGGCAGGGCACTTTCTTAATGGGTTTCTGAACCTGGGACATAGTTCCCTTCCCCAGTCTTCAGAGCCAGTATTGGTTTGAGCTCCAGCAGCACAGAGGCTTGCTTGCCTTTCCTTCCTTCCTCAGGTTTTTTTCAGGCAGACATTTGGGATAGAGCTGGGCTGATAGCTTTAACTCCCTGTGGGTTTTCTGTGAGGGTGCTTTGGTGGAGTAAATTAGTTTTAAATTTGGTTGTTCTACCATAACCTAAGTATTCTTAACTGAATTGTAAATTTAAATGTTAAGTGTTGCACTGAATGTTTAAATAATTCTAAAAGCACTTGGAGCATGGGATAAGTGCTGTAAAAATCTAAATAAATGAGTAAATTAGTTAACAGCATATGTGGTAATGCAAACTACTACATGTGTGCAAAGAGGAAGAGCTGTGCTCGAAATGGTTGCCAGAGCTTAAATTTCCTTGCTACATGCGAAACCTTTTCACATTAGCAGGGTGCTTTTTTTCACGTTTAGCCTACTGTATAACTGGGAGAAGAAGATGAAGTTGGCAGTTTAGACTGTCAAACAGAGGTTTCAGCTCAGCAGTGAGGTTCAAAGAGATTAATTCGAACTCGGCTGTTTACGTTACTGATCTCGTACCAGCTGGGTTTGTGGCATTAAGATGTCAATAGTACAACAGAATTTAACTAACAGTTTCATCTTTGACATCATCTTTTGAAGGTACAGATGATTGCCTCCTTATGTACTGGGATATATTTCTTTAGGACAGGACTCTTTGTATGCTTTCATCCGGGAGGGAGAAGGAGAGGGAGGTGGGGAGGGAGCCTTGAAGTGAAGCTAATTAGAAAATGTCCTAGTATGTAAGTGGTTTACTTAAGAAAGTTCCAGCGAAAAGGTGCCCATTTTCACATGGCACAAAAAGCCTTATTTTTTCTTTTCCTCCTAGTCCCCCTTCTTTCTTTCAACTGGCACCAAAACAGAACAGCTGACGTAATAATAAACTGTCCTATGTGCAGTGGCATTATTATTTTTAATGGTTCAACCTTGAGTGGAGTAGTGAAGCCTCTTGGAAGGGCAGGAAGAATTGATAATGGAGCTTCTTCCACACACCTCCTGCCCCCCCCCCCCATACTATAATTATTAATCAAAGGTAGCTGGAATGTCTTTTGCAGGTGCTCTTTTGGTAACTCCCTGGTCCAAAGTAGGCTCTATGAGGTTCGGACTCGGTTAAGATGCCATTGACTTGGCAGGCTGATCATCAGTGTTCTTAAAAGGGCAGGAAAAGAAATGATGGCAACACTGAAAAAAAAAAGAAGCATCTGGCTTAAGGACTTGAGAAATTATTTCAGTGGGGGAAATGGGTTTATTAATAAAGCTTACAGGATCGGTCCCTTGTTGAACAGGCTTTGCTACTGTCCCTTGGTGCTGAGGGGCACTGTAAGGGATGCAGATGAAGGGGGGGGATGATAACCTTTCACGGAAAATAAGTAAAGCAACGCCTAAATGTGAAATGGTTTTGCTTTACAAAATAATGATACAGCAAATTTTGACTTAAGTGTTCTCTAAAAGCCTTTTTCCCCTGTGCTGTAGCGGCTGCTGTACCCCCTTGAAACCCTGCGCCTTTGAAGGAAATCACAATGTAATCCTTTGGTTCGGCACGTATTGTCCCTTAATGACAGGCATTACATTTGCACAGTACCATAAATCAAAGCTAGAGGCTGTTTTAAATAGGCTGCAGATGCATGTGGACGTTGGCTCTCTAAGTGGCACTTTGCTGAGAGAGGAGGGGGGAGCGATCCCACCGCGGCGGCTCCAGGTAGAATAGGGCCAGCAGAGGGGGTTCCCATTTCCACAATATTTTCACTTCACCTGGGATTTAGCTCTACATGAAGACCTGTTTAGCAG
>NW_010973023.1:4689063-4701563 GCF_000737465.1 Haliaeetus leucocephalus | reverse complement strand
GCCATGTTAACTGAAAATACCCTTAAATAAATTTTAAATGAAAAGGCAGAAGTAATACCACCTCATCTACCTACCCAAGCAGCCCAACAAACTTTTGAGGGGCAAATCAGTTTCTAATTTGTATTGATTCTTCTTTCATGGCTTCCACTTCACAGTCCTCTTCCTTTATACTCCTTTATACAGGTTCATGCCTGTTCTGCAATAATTACAATAAGTTTTAGTTTCTGTTGTATTTTAGAATTTGAAATGGAGCCTCTTGGCTCCATAAACAAATTATTGGTGGAAAAATGGAGACAGTAACTTTACTTGCATGCAGAGAATAAATTGGGGCAAACCTAAGATAGAAATAAATCAGGAAGTTTATTTTTATTTATTAAGAAATTTCATCATTATTAATTTGTATGTCCCACTTTCTATTGGTACTGTTCTTTCTCATACGTGTTGAAGTTTTTCTTTTACTTGAAGTGAGTCTGGAACTGAGTGACACCTTTGCTGCTAGTGAACAGCATGAAAATGGAAGACAAGATCCAATCAGACAGACTAATTAGGGTACCCAGTCAAGATAGAGCCTTGAATATTCACTGCACATTTTTTGGAAATACAGTACTGTGCAAATCCTTGCACTCAGGCTGACTGATACCATCTGCCAGCCAATCATCCTTAGTGATCAGTGGGAAATAACTAAAAAGATTAGAAAACTAACATCCATAAAAGTTTCAGGAACTGCTTAACTTAAAACCCCGACACCCTTAAATAAACAATCTTGCATTAGCAACTGTGCAATGTCTTGATTGAAAGACTGAATTTTATGTCAGTACCCTGCATAATCATTTGCTTCAGTTTTGCAAGAGGAAACTTCATTCAAGGATCAGATCACAGAGGCTGAGCAATAATGGCGAATGGTAGAGGACAGCCATGAGAATGGAAGAAAACCACTCCTGGCAGAAAAAAATCTCTTCTGGCTGTTTTAGTGATGAAACTTCAAAGCAAAACCAAAGTAGATAGCTTTTACTGTTTGGATGTTGTTTGTCTGTGCCTACCAGGTGCAGTGATTTCCTAGATGCGTTGTAAACCGGATGGCTCTGTAGGTGTGCCCCAGTCAGGTATCGGCGGGCAGTCGGAGGAGCACCTTATGCCTGTCCCTCTGTGCTGCCTGGTTTCTTCATTTGCATGGTCTGGGTAGGTAGAAGAACATGTGCTAGTTCTGAATTCAAATAGTAGTATCAAAGATGTGTGATGACAGCTTGACCAATTAAACTGTTGGCATTTTATTTCTCATTGCGTCAGCAATGCGTCTTCTGCCTACCTTCAACCCTTTTTTTTTTTTGACACCATTGTATAGACCAAGCAAGTATGGAAGAATTATTTCCTATCTTTTCACTGGCTTCAAAACAGTCCTGTTATGACTGCAGTCACCCTTTTCAGAGACATTTGAACACTTGACATTTTTGTTCCTGTGGATGTGCACGGCAAATAAATACTGGGCCTGTAGCAGAAATGAATTGAAAGATGGATTGATTTTCCTGTTACAACTCTTTGAAATTTGGGGGGATGGAAGGCTTTAATTGAGATTTTCCTTTTCGATTGAGGGAGCAGAGCTAATATCAGAAAATATAGGGAAGCACCCATTTAGCAGTAATAGCTAACCATAGACATTGAAAGCTATAATGTGACTCTCAGGCATGCCATGCAAGGGGTAACTTGTAGTCAGTCACCCTGCTCATTTAACACTTGTTATCTGCTTTCATACCCGTAAACAAAAGCAGGGTTCGGTTCATCCATTTTCATTCCCTGATGCTTAGTGGAAAGTGAACGGACCTTCTGGTTTCTCATGCTTTGGTGTTATGCTTTCAGCTCCTTGAAATCAGTTTTTACTTCTTTTGCTCTTGCTTTTTTGAATCTTTTTCTCTCACTTACATCCTAGTCTCCTCTCCATCATCCTATTCCCTCCCCATCATCTTGTCACCTCTTTTTATATTCCACGTTCCTTCCGGCCTCCTCAGTTCAGATTTTTGTTTTATACCTTCTAGTTCACTCACGGTTTTGTCCCTGTTAAATTCTTTGTATTTTACCTTGGTTCCTTGATTCTAACCAGCAGTATCTCTGGTTTTCTAACCAGTGTTGCTTGTGCAGTGGATAAGCAAAAGGCCAGCTGGGAAGCTTATTCTCTATGAGTATATTTCATGGTATACTTTATAAAGTCCTTGATAAAAGTCTTTTACAGTAGGAGTAGCTAAGTAGTAGCTGAAACATTGTGTTCTCTGAAGAGTAAATGCCTTGGTTCACTGCCAAGTTTCTGTTTGATTATAAGGAAATTGGAAAGGGACATCCATCCAAGTCGAATAAAACAATTGTTTATTTCTTTTAGGAAAAGAATGAAGAGAAAAATGTTATTAGAATAGTTGATACACTTGGCATTTTATGTATTTATTTGCATATCTGCAAGGCTTGTGGGTAAAATAGACACCTGTGAAATGTACGGTGTGACTGATGGTAAAAATGGATTCTTTTCACAGGTTTGTTCTTTACAACCAAGCGGGCTTAAGAATTTTGCCATTTACATAACACAGCATAAATTGTTTCACAGCAAATCTGCTTAGCAACTTTATTTATGGAAGAATGACATGTGCGTTTTCTATGACACCTAATACTTTGGGTCTTTATTTTGACAAAAGTGTTGTTTTACTCCCTTCTCCCCCAATTATTTATAGTTAAGATCTGGTTAGGCACTTTGTCTGAAAGGTAAGATTCAATAGGATTCTGTTAGAGTGTAGAATTTTGTGTTTGAAGCGTTAATGTGTGGCACTTCTGTGCAATACTTTTTATTTATTCTTTTCCTGTGGGCTTTCAGATGCAAAATAACATGAGATTTGGCCTTTTTAAAGTATTTAATTGCTGGGATGGTGAATCTGTCATGAAAAATCAGGACACTTTTATTATTTTGGCTCCAGACACTGTTTTCTTCCCAGTTTAGACATACAACCATGCTTCCAGATCTCTCCATTGGCGCATAACAGGTTTATTATTTGTATTGTGGCAAGATACAGGGGTCACATATAGTGTCTGGTTGGGGTAAGCATGGAAAAAAACAATGAAAAGACATGAATTCCTGATCTCGCTGGTCTCTGGCCTGTGGAAAATCTTTGCCTCTTCTTCCTGTATGTGCTTCATAGTTACTGCTGAAGTACAGTTGGGGGATGTGCTTCAGATACTCCCTTCTGCACACCTCACCTGGAAGAACAAATTAACCCTAGCAGCAGCATTTCCAGCATCCTCAGGCTTTCTCTTCTCCCTGCCCTCTCCAGGGACAATTGGCTGATGTGTACGTATATACAAGCGTACAGGAACAGCCACCCACCCACCCCTACACGCATGTTCTCCCCAGCTTGTTCTAGCCCAGAAAGGTCTTCGGTTTTGTTGGATACTTATTTGCCTTTTCTTTCTACCTGTGTGCTTTCTAGCAAGTTTCTCTTTTTGTTTGTGGCAGGTCACTGAATAAGCTAAGTGGGGCTCTTTGACGGTTATGAGCTGAAGTCCTTGAATTGTTCTGTTGAATTTGGTTTTGTTATTTGCTCTTCTGACATGAGATGGCCTGTTCCAAGGGCTTCTGAAGGTCTCTACTGGGTAGCCAGCTCCTTACTGGTGCTTTGCGTACCTGTCCTCAGGGATGACTTATCCTCTCGAGTACTGAAGGAATTGAATTCTGCCTAAGAAATTATTCATGAAGATTTCCCAAGCTGCTCAGAGCTTCAGGTGGAGGTTGTAGTGGAAATACCGTGCCGAGAAAAGCCTCTGACCAGTCTAGCATGGACTAGAAGGGTTTTCCTTCTTTCCTTCTATCACATTCAAGTCTTTTAGCTCTTTCTAAAATCTGGGGGTTTATTTCTTTAAAACATTTACTCACCAACAGACCCTCTTCTAAAAAAAGCAAGGGATTCTTTCAGAGGCTTCTTTTTCCTCAAGAGAGTGAAATAACCAGTGCTAAGCTCAGTGCTGCTCTGTCTGCATTACCGTGTATAGCCAAATGATAAACTTAAAGGCCAGACAGGTCATTTGGTCCTTCTAACCCGCAATCAGCTGTAGGACTGCTTGTTTTAGGCAGGTGTGACTGCATAGTTACATGGATCCCAGTGAATGAAGGCCTTGCTGTTTTGCTGCACTTTCTAGCTAGTTTATACGGTTATAACTTATTTGCTGCTACGGGAAGTTTAGCATGGAGCAACAAATTCCACTCTGCTGTCTTTGGGTAAAGCCACTCCTATGCATAGGTGTTAAGGGTGGACCCTGCAGATCTCCACAATGGAGGTGTAAAGCCTAATTTCTGACTTCTGTGGTTCAGGTGAATGATTTATCCAGTATCACTGCTTAGTGGACTGGAGGGGAAAGGTCAAGATTTCTGTAACAGAACAATATTTAGTATTCTAGTCTTTGTGGTCTTAGCAATGTGGCATGTAAATGTACACGGTAAAGAGGAATATGCATTTTCAATTCTACAGATAAAAAAATGTTTTAAGGGCAAAGTATCTTTAACAGACCCATTAACTGACAAGAGGATTGGATGGTTTGTTGCTCTGGAAATAAGGTGTTAGTCTAAATTTCAGAGGTACTCAGTGCCCCTATTTTCTTTCTTAATTTAGGCATGTCACTTTAACCATAGTGTTAACCACCTCAAAGACTGTTTTCTCCATGGCAGTGCTGCATAGCCTGGAGCTGCTTTCTTTACCACAATTAATATTTGTTCACATTGTAGAAAACAGTTCATAGGAAAGACAAATATCTTTCCTTTTCTCCTAATTTACTGGCTTCTACAACACCCTGACTGGGAGTCCAGGGGTACAGGAGCAGGAAGGCATGTGCAATGCTGGGGACACATTTTCTGTAGAGAGAGAATACCTATTCAAAACAAAATGAAAAAGACCATACATGCCATATTAGTAAGACTCTGCTGCAGGAGGTGATTTTGTAGTGTAAGCATCATGACTAAAATATTTACTGTCCTTGTGGACACAAGTTAAAATTTAGGCAGAATTGGCTTAGACCTCCGCTCTTAAGAGTTGCAATAAACTGCACATATGTGTTCTTTGCAGATTTAAAATGTGAAGCATATTTGGACAGGGCATGGTTCTTGTGTTTAAAAGAGAAAAAGTACAATAGACTATAGAAGATACAGACTTTGTACCAGATATTTTCTCCCTCTGCTTCTCCTGTTAAGCAGGCAGTTTTCTGGCCACAGGGTGTGCGGTGATTTGAAGTGAAAGTCACTATTTAGGTACAGAAACATGGAAGCATTGCTTGTGTGAAGAATGGTTAGGAAAAAAAGGCAGAAACCCCTAATGTACTCTGGTGTCTACCTACTTAGCTCCAAATTCAAAATGAGGGAGGGGAAAAAAACCTGTTCCAATTCATCTTAATAAGATGACCATAAGTTGGCATGTCTTTATTTTTATTACTGTCTACTCCAGCATCCTCAGATAGGAGTCAAATTGTTGGCACAGAAACATTCACTTTTCTTGGTCTTGTTCCACTCTGCTTCCAGTATTAGCTTGAGGACTCTATACAGGATTAATCTAAAGGGAGAAAAAAAGCATTAAGCAAAGCAATAAAGATAATTAATCTAAGTTTGAAAGAGATATTTTCCCCTTCTGCCATTCCTTTGCTACAAATGTGCAAACATTTTTCCCTACAGTGGGAGGCTGAGAGGTGCTATTTGCTTTACTGGAGTATCCCCTCCACTCTATTTGCCCCAGTCTTAAGGGCTGTCATCAAGAACTGCCTTGTATGTTACTGGAGTTCACTGTTGTTTCAAGCTAATCTCGGGTATCAGCTAAAGCCATCAAATCAACCATGTGCAGCTGTGCAGTGAGTCTGGGAGGACTCCACTCCAAGTTCTTCAGCCCTTTTAATTTTTATCTTTTGGTCTTGTTTTGTTCATGACATATTTATGATCAGTGGGGTTGAGATGAAAAGTCTTTATGTACACACATGCAAAAATCAGTGTTACACTTTTTTTTTTCTTTTAATGATATTTCATTCCAACAAGCTCTTTCTATCTAGCCAGGGTTCTGCTTAATTAGATATTTAAATGATTGGAGCAATGCTGTTTCTTTAACTCCTAACTGCGACAAACACATATGAAACATACTGTTGGCGGCATTTAATCAACAACAGTCAATTTATCATTTTCACAGTTTTAGTGAGTGGTTATGAATCACTAAAATCACAGGTATTGTAGATGCAGCGTTGTGGCACTATCATTAACAAATATACAGTGCACAGAGGGATGACTTGGTAATTGAGTGGGACTAATAAGAATACATCATTTAGCTGTGTGTGACAAACTGTGCCTCAAAACACAACCATGGAAAATTCACGTTTTGCTTAATAAATAAATTACACAGCCAATGTATTATACATAATTTGTGTCCTCATGGATTTGAATGATATATAATGCATGGTCCAAGTCATTTATTTATTAAGACTAACTATATATATTGTAGGTGGGGAATTTTAAACTCTAGAGTAAGACCTGCATAGGTAACTGTTACAACTACTGAGTTTGATTGGGCAGCAAATGAGGCTGTGCATTTGGGGAGCTGCAAACACAGGCAAGTGTTTCTAATGTTACAAGCTCCAGTGTGTTTATAAACTTCACTTTCCTCCATTAATTTGAGGGATAAGAGGAGTAAAGCTGAAGCTTCACTGGAGAGGTTGGTTGTATGCTACTTATTCAGTGAAGGAAAACAAAGTATTTCCTCAATAAAAAGGAAATACTGATTGAGGCAAGGATCATTGCTGCATTGGGGTAATAACCAACACTTCTTCTGTAATGTTTTGGAAGAGGCAGTTTTACTCTTGTGGATAGCTAGGCCTCTTGGCCAGTTCAAAGAAGATAGCAAATAAAAAAACTTGATTCTCTTGAGCATCTTGGAGAAGCAATAGAAGAATATTTGACCTACCGATGCTTTTGAAATAATTTTCAATAGGTGCCCTAAAGTTTTTCAGCTAACATGCTCTGCAGCTGGTCTATGGCATTTTGTTTCAAGATTTTCACAACTATCTACTTAAACTACCATTTCCTCCAGATTCCTCTGATTTTTTTCTGGTGTCTAGCAACTCTGATTTCATTTCAGGAGTATCTTTGTTTTCTTCTACCTGGTTGACTGAAGTATAGTATCCTGTAGGACCTTTCTTAGAGCATCTGAATTTAAATACATTCTGAAAAAGTAATCTTTTAAAATGAAAGTCTTTTTATTTTAAAATATCATTGCTTCTGTGAATCTCCAATTAAAAGGAAGAAATAAGCACTAAATAAATAGCTCTTATTAACTTGCATTGAACAACATTGAACAACCATTATTTCAGGTTCACACTGAACAGTATATATAGAGTCAACAACTTCCACCTTGAGTTTCCCCTGAAACATTACCTATAGACTGCATAAATCTGCATGTAAACAGGTTTTTACAGGGAGACTAGAATGGTTCTTTTTTTGACATTTGTGGAAAAGGTTGACTTGCTAAAAAGAACATGCTGTATGAAACCACTGAGAGTAGCCTAGGCTAATCTGTAAGAGGGGGAAGTACTAGCTTTGGGAATACTATCAAGACTAATTTCTCAGTGGTTAATTATTAAAAAAAAAACCCCAACAAAACAAAAAAACCCTTTCTTTTTTTACTCCAGAACCAAGTCAGTGATTTTGTTGCTTTTTTGCATGAGATATTTGTAACCAATTCTGAAACCTTGCCATGACTTAAAGTTGCAGAAGCTTTATTGACATCCAAATTTCTTTGGCTCTGCAGAGGTGTCTGAGATTTCTGTTTTACTTTTGGGAAAAAAACCCCAAATTTAACTCTTTCTTTGCATCAGGTTTTGGCTTAAACTTAAACTCCCCTAGAGGAAACTTTCCATGAATTTGCTTTGAGCAAGCCAAGGCTGAGATTCACTCAACACACAACCTTGAGCTCGTGCAGATTTACAGGTAGCAAATAGGCAAAAGTTGTTTGTTTCAGATAAATTCTCTTTCAAGTTTGGGATATTATTATGCTTAGAATTTAAAGTGAACTGAAATAATGAAAGTTGGATAAAGGAAAAGCAAAATGTTAGAGAACCAACTTGCCTCACTGGGCATAGTTTCCTTTTTGGAGGTCCAAAACAATGTGTAGCAAGTTTTGAATCCTACCTGATAGACAACCTTTCACAGCATGTTTAACATTGCCTTGGATGGTGCTTGCTTAGCTGCTGCTGAGGTCCAAACTGGATATATAATACTTTATGTAACGAGGCTTTGTAGCTGTCAGCTACAAAGATGTCGTTTCATCCTTAAATATCAGCCTAGGAAGATGTTCAGTACAGGTAATTTCTCCTTTTTTAAAAATTAATTTTTGGTCACTAAACTGTGATTACTTCAGCTGAAGCTTTTCACAGCTGAAGGGATAGCAGAGACGTGGTAACATCCTACCATCTGCTTGCTCGAAGAGCACCACACAGGGGGAAATACCTTAATATCTATGAGAATATCAGCTTCACATCAAAAGTGAAGCTTAAACCTATTGATCCATTGTAGAGTATGACTAAATGGATAACATGAATTTCCTAACTTCCCGGAAAATAAGAGCACAAGGCCTTTGGGAATTTCACAGCCTGGCTGCATATTGTATCAGCCCATGGATGTCGTTGATTTGTTTTCTTCAACAGGGTCGTACCTTATTTGAGAGCAGGCTTTTCGTCTTTTCTGTCTGTGGGGTCAAGATGATCTTCCACTTCGTTGTGTAGCTGACTTAATTTAAATCCAGATTGAAGCATGACTATATTTGTAAATAATTCAGTACAGCCACTAACTCTTCCCTCGTTTGTCTCATCAGTGCTTTGGTGTCTTTCTTTTGGCCCTATTGTACTCTGTTCTTCTTTCTTTCTCTTTGCTAGAAAGCCACCAGAGCTGAAACATCTAGAGAAATGCTACTAACTAGCAGTAATCTTAAAACCTTTCACTTGAGGAGAAAGAGCCAAAATTCTAAATTTTCACAGCTCCAAAACACATCAGTGGGAGTGTTACACATACTGACCCCTTAGTGAAACCAGCCTGGTGTTCACAGGCAGTGGGGCTGGGTTACAAAAACCCTGTATGCCTTGGCACTAAGTATGGGCTGTGGGTAAATGACTACAGTGGTCCCAACTGTCCATGAAAGAAATGAGTGAAAATGTAGCATGCCAGTAAACTTATTTCACCTTCTTTCCTGGTAATTTTTGGACAGCTTTCAGCAGCGGGGTAGGCTGCATCTGTCTGCTTCCTCCCAACTCTACTGAAAGAAAATAGTGGGACTCAGGGTAGGACATGGAATTAATTGCAATGCATCGTCCCCTCTTTTAATGCTTGTAACAAGCCAATGAGCACTGAAAGGACCCTTGGTATAATAATGTGTAAAAAAAAAAATACTGATTAAGGCTGCTGGGTAATAAAACGTCCTTGGTATAATTTGAGTCATTTCTCTTTGTGGTTCTATTATTAACCCTACAAGAGCCAGTGCCTGCATTTTGCTACACTGCCTTGTTAGTCTAGCCTTTCTGATCCCCCAGAATTAAACCTACAAGAACAGGACTGCAAGATAAAAATGCAGGCACAGGGATGGTTAGGCCCCTGCGGTCACTGAGATAAATTAAATAATTTAAATTGACCTAGGGGCCTGTGTGTAGAATAATCCTCCACTTAGATGACCCAGTGATTCTTAACTCATTTCTAAGTCTGTATCCAGTCAATGTGAAAGTGTTAATGTTCCTGTATCACAGTACACTGATTACACTTATCTTTTTCATACCCAATAACCAGAGACAATGATTATATTATTCATAAGATATTTTTACCTGAAGTAATAAAGCATGCAGCTTTAGTTATTATTTCCTAATCTTTTTTTTTTTTTAACTGTACCTTTTTCTCCAGCCCCAGGGATAACCCTACAATTTATATTAAAAAACATTCTTCCCCTGCACACCTTTCTCTTTTTTATCTCTGTCTATGCTAAGCTGGTATAATGGTATTAGCAACGTCATGTTTATGTGAACATTCTTGTACCTTTTGGGGAATACTATCCCTGTAGGGCTGGCCAAAACATCCTTTCTTTTTAAATTGAAAAATAAAATTGGAGAGGGTTAATGTGGGAGAAAGAGGCTTACATCGGCACGTCTTCCCTTACCTTAATCAGGTAATACACAAGGCAAAAATAGTCTGACATGTCCACAAACAGTTACTGTGCTGCCCCGCCATATGCTGCCCTAGTGTTCCAGATGGACGGAGAATCTGTGAAAGTCATGTTTCATGAGCATTCCCCTCAGGCTCCCGGGAACCTCCAGGACACAGCTGGAGAGATGTATGCACACACCAGTGCGGCAGCGTGGGGGTGTGTGTGTATGTGTGGGAGAGAGAAAGAGCATAGATGTTTGGTAGGCAATGAGGCCGGTTCTAAATAATGCTTGAGCCAACTAAAGGGCAGGGAGGAGTGAGGTGGAAATCTTGCATTTGACTTCACGTGGCACGCCAAGAAAATTACCGAGTGGGATTTCTGGAACACATTTGCCCTCAAATTCACCAACTTGTGAGACTTTATTTCATTTCTAGGGGTCACTCTACATATTATGCCACAGAAGGATGCTACAAATGTACAGGCAAGTGATGAAGGGGTCTAATCCCTGCCCCAAATAATCAGACAGGAAAGCAATTGTTTTCGTGCATCTTTGCTCTCTAGTGTTTCTCATAGTAACAGTAGTTCTGACCCAAATGCTGAAGGCAAACAGAAAGCTCCCAATCTTTCTGCAAGGCCATCAGTAAAATTTGTGTTTACATTTAAATAGCAACATCCCGGGGGTTTCTCTTCTGGGACTTGTGTTTTAATGTCCTAATTAACGTTCTTGAATCAGACACCGCAGGAAGATTTTTATCTGGGCACAGATATTTGAATATAAGTTATATTTAACATGAGAGCTAAGAGTTGCTTGTTCTGCTAAAATCTACGCGACTGAGTTAGAATTAGCCAAAACATGGCTAGAAACCTGACCGTTAATCTGTGTGTCCTTGGGAGCACGTGACAAAGAGCTTGAGCCAGCCCTTAGTGCACCCCCACTTCTTTAGATGCTGTAGCTGCCCCCTCTGCTCACCCTGCAGGTGGCCCAAGGAGGTCTGCTTTTCACCCAGCAGGACCCCTCCCTTTGCTGGTTTTCTTCCTCCTTCCCGTGCATGAGCACTTGGACTCCATCTTTGCTTTCCATCAGGAGGGCAGCAAGTCAGGGGAAGGCGTGCTCCTCCATCTGCCTCCTCCTCCCAGCTCTGCTGCAAGATGAGGCAAGTGAAACCCCAGCAAAGTGAAACCCCCGTTTTATCCTAGATGCCCCCCCACATAAGCATGGGAGTCCTTGGTTGCGGCTGTACATGACCATGTTTCTAAGTACAGGGCTATCTCTCCCTTTCATCATAGGTCTGAAGTCATAGGCAAAGGGCTATCTGTAGGAAGCTATAGACATGGTAGGAAGACGTTCACCTCTCACTACAGTTAAGCTGTGTTAAGTTATTCCCTATGAAGTGCTCATGAGTCATATAATTTTCTGGAAAATACTGAACCACAGTGATGGCCATGACATTAAATTAAGTTTGAGCTAATTGAAATTTCATGGTCAAAAATAAGTCTTTTGTTGAAAAATTCCCAGCCAACTATGTTCTTAACCAGTACCATAATATAGAAAAACATGCAGTTGTTGAGTGACTCGGTGCCAGCCCTTACCACTCTATGCGCAGTCTGGCCTTTTCAAATGACAGTGTTTTTACAGCTGATGTTAACCCAAAGGCAAAACACAGCATAAGTTCTCTGTATTATGCAGATAATCGGTGATGTTTGTGAGGTTATGTTCAACATGGGTGGCCTGATAGACCACCGCAAGTTTCTGTATAAACTGCAGGAAAAAAAGTGAAACCCTGCCCTGAAAGATAGTTGTTGCCTTTCCAAATTAAAAAATAGAATAAATCTATTAAAATACATCACTTATAACAACCACCTGCAGTTTCTATCATGCAGAGGTACTCACAAAGCTCTTATTCATGGGTGGAAGGTGACTCTCTGGACTTTGTAGGTAAAAATGCTTCTGTGCACAGAAAATTTATGTGTTTTTATTTGGCAGCGAGCCCAGGCATCCAAATTTGCACTACAAGTCACCAAGTTTTACTCGGGTTTTAGGTGGTACTGGGAGAGCCCTGCGCATCCTGCGGCCTCCCCTCCTTTGCTGGGAGGACGGTGCTGGTGGCAGCTCGTGGCTGGCTCCTCACTCTCCACAGGGGAAACAGCCCAAAGCGAGAAGAAAAAAACACCCCGTAAAAGCTCCAGTTCAGAGCTGGAGTTGGGGGGGGGAGAAGGGAAAAGCTTAGTCAGTGAGGCAGGGGCTGGTGAGAGAGCACTGCATGTTGGCATTTGTTTCAGCTGCCACGGCTCCCAGGGCATCCACAGCCCTGCCTGTCTCAGCCC
>NW_010973023.1:4619473-4688787 GCF_000737465.1 Haliaeetus leucocephalus | reverse complement strand
TTTATCTCTAATTCTGTACAAAATCAACACACGCTCTCACGCAGATATTACCAGCTGACATAGGAACAGAAAGGTAATATCCTGGCCATTTGTTTCTGTAACTTGATCATATAAACACGGATATTATTTTAAAACAACAACAACAACAAAAACCCCACCAAAAAAAAAAAAAAAATCAATGCAATTTTCCATTCGTTCTCATCAGAGAGGAAAAGGCCTTGGCCTCATCCACAGCAAGCTTTGCCCCCTGTAAGGCACCTGCAGACTCTGCCTTCCTTCCCGTCTTCCAGGGGTATAAATTAATATCTCGTCATTGACCATAATATGCCCTGTAACTGTGTTTATTATTACTGCATATTTTAGACAGGTGGTAAGTATTGGCACTTTTTATTATGCTGATAAACAATGTCGGACTGCCAGGTGAAATGTGTTGTCGGGGTGATTTCTCACCTCCCCACAGCCTCCTGTGGATTTCTGCCTGGGCTGAGGGAGCGAGGGGCTCCAGCGGGACCGCCTTTCGCAGCACCCTGCTCCTCTGCGAGGATCAGCCAAGAGTGGCCACCCCTTTCCGACCCACGCTTTCGAGGGAGGTAAAGCCGCAACGGTGCGTAGCTCTTAGAAAACCCAGAGCAAATACAGGCGTCTTCCCTCGCCTCTGGCCCTGGTTGCCCTCGCGAGCGCTGCTGCTCTCTCGGATCCTTTTCCTTTACTCCATGGCAGCATCGGTGGGGCTGGTCCCTGCCCTCCTGGACTGCTGCTGTTTCCGAGGTCTGGAGTGGGAGCCTGGCGTGGGGTGGCGAGGAGATGTGGATATATTTGGCTATTTGTTGAAAAACTCTTAGGCACACACCTCCTGCTTCTTACATGATGCTGCCTGACATCTATCGGGTTCACACGTAGTGCTCACACATACGTAATGCTGCCTCACATGTATCTGAGCCTTTCTCCAGTGTCTTTCTATCTTTCCTCTTGCAACATTGCATCTATTTACCAGCTTTGCTCCTCAGACACCTTGCAGCATGCCGCAGAAGGTGCATGCGTGTGTGTGTGTGTCTCTGTGCAGTATGTCTACGTGGAGCGCTGTGAGGAGATACCTGAGCGAGGTTCAGACACCTGGGAGCAAATTCACCTTGATGGTGCTGGCAGCACTAACTGTTATGTTGCTTCCAGTACATAAATTAGCTTGGCTATGTTTTCAAAGCACGCTTTATATATACAAGTGTACAGTGTCCTGTCTGGCAAGAACAGCAGCCATTTTTCCTCCGCAACCCTCTTGTCCAACTAAGAGATGAATGTAAAGAACTGTATGCAACTTATTTATAGATCCATTTTTTTCACACCTGCAAATCCTAGGCACTAAGTGGAAAAACCACAAAACAAATATTGGTTTACAACATTACTTAAATACTCAAAAGTTAGTAAATGCCAGAATTTGGGTTGTTGATGCCTCTTTGTTCATTTGATGGCTTTGTGAATATGCAATCAGTCATTACTGAAGCGTGCAATTTTTTCCATGCCTGTACAGGTTGAATATGAGTTCTCTAATCAAAAGGGCTGTGGTAGGGATGTAGTGAATGAGTTAAAAGGTCACAGAAAGGAAATGCTGGTATATAGTAACTGACTTTTGTTTAGACTTATCTTAGCAAGACTGATTTTGGTTTTCAGAGTGGGGGTCATCCTGTGTTTTCTTTCTTTTCTTTTCTTGATGTCCATTAGGAAATGATCAAGTAACTTTGAATTAAAACCTGTTGTAGTTAGAATCTAATGTTGATATTTATCTGTTTCATGTATTTTTGTGGCATTTCAGATTTCTCTTCTTTAGTCAGATATACCATCTACTGTCACTGTTCAGGTGGGTAAAGGAGTAGGTATGCAAAAGAGAAGAGGGCTTAGGATCTAAAGTCGCAGAGTTCCTTTCCTTTCCCCATAGGGTGCTGCTGTGAAGCCTGGAGGGTGGCACAGAACCGGTGTCTCTGGAGTGTTATGTGGGACACTTAATTCCCAGATCAGCTTGCCTTGTTTGAAGATAGAATACTTCCTTTAGTACTCATCCATATCATCCACTTCTGTTTCAGCAGCTACAGCTGTGGTAGCTGTCGATTTTACAAGAGCCAGTACTTTGGATAATAAAAGTTTGCAATTTATCAAGTATAATATTGAGCAAGGGATAATACAGTACATGGCTTGTGCGGGCTCCTGTCCTAGGTGCACCTCCTTTGCTAGTGCTGTACAAGTGTCCCTGAATGAAGTGAGGAAAGGGAAAGGGCATGGCAACAGGTTTGAAGTGGGATACATTATGTATCTATTATGTAGTCTTTTTACTGGAGATTTGCTGGGTCTGCAAGGCTCTGTCCAGAAGTGAAGCTGCATATTGTTTTCCTGGGACAACAAAGTACAGTAATAATCTCAACTGATCACAAAAACTAGTGAAACCCTTATGTCATATGATGGGTTAATTAAAACCCTAGAAATCAAATGCAGTCTTAACTCTTGGTTCTTTTCATTACTGGGGGAATTCTGCATTGTGGTCCATTTGGGCATGCTGCCTGCTTTGGGGAGGAGGAACTGATCCATGCTACCATTATGTCACCTCATAGCGCTTGTCCATTGGTATTATGGAGACATTCTGGTGAGGGAGGCAGTACCCTGAATGTGAAATTCCCTGATAACCGGGTGGCTAAAAGCTAGATCTGGATTTTGATGCCAGCGGCCATCTCTATTTAAAATGCAAGATAAATTAATCTCCTCCCCCAACATTATCAGAATCCCGCAGATGGTGTTATTATAAATAAGTTCTGTTTATCTAAAAGTATTAGCATTTAACTCTAGGAGGAATAGTTGTTGTCATGTGTGGTTCAGATCTTTATAGATGCTAGGGGTTTCTTTTGCCTCCAGCAGGATGAATATACAAAAAACCCCACCCTCAAACCCCAGCTTGTTTTACCAGAATATACAGTCTCTTCTAGTCTCTCATTGTGAACATTTAGCTGAGCAACTGAAGTTATGGAAGGAAAAAGTGTTATTCACAAGTGTGCAAATAACATTCACGAGAGTCATTTAAGCTAAAAGCTACCATAGCCATTGTCATTATCATAGATTGATAATTAAAACTGGAGACGGAGAATGAGCTTGTTGCACAGCAACATAAGGGTTAAGAAATCATTTTAAGAATGAGGAGTTAGGGTAGGTAGTTTGGGTGAAGGTGGGGTTGGTAATGAAAAAACCTCCTGAAAGAAACGAAGCTACAATCAATTTTTAGACACTTCTGTAAAGAAAATGAGGTAATCCAATCAAGGAATGCAAACAGAGCCATTTGGTTAGATGACCAATTACATTGGGGCAACAGTGACTCATTAATATTTGTGCCATATGTTTATGAAGAATCCAAGGGCTACATTAAGCAAACTTGAAGCAACTGGGACTTAACAGGTAACTCACGGAGAGAAAAAGGCCTACAGAAATGATTAACTTTATTCACTGGGAATGGTATACCTCCCTTTCTGAACAAAGTCATACTCAATGTCCTTGCCCTACTATATTAATGATGGGCTTTGTCTTAATGTCTATATTTTGCTCTGAATCATTTTGGATAACTCAGGTTGATGAGCTTTCTGTTTTTCCTTGAAACGTAGTCTGGGCTGCCTAAATGAAAGGAAATGTAAAGCTCTTTACATTTATGCAGTCATTAATTAACCTGCAACAACTTAGTGGCACCAAGGGACTGAGTGTGTTAAAAATAGACATCGAAGTCAATGACAACTTTGACTAACTTTTCTGGTTTTCTGTTACTAAAGCACTTAACTGTATTTAATTGAACAGGCTACCTGAAATCATAATGATGTAGTATCATATATTAAGACCGTCAAGGTTTTCATTGGTCATATGCTTGTTGTTCTCTTAGTCCACTACATATTTAATGCCCTTTAATATACTTCTGCTCCAGGTCTCAAACCAATTCTAAGAAGCAATGTGTTTTCGAAAAGTCTTGTGTTGATCAGTGAATCAGGGATAGTCTTTTTTTTTTTTTTTTTTTTTTTTTTGTTCCTGGTAGTTTGCTTCCGCTTTGGAGCAGAAAGTGCTGAACTGGAGAAAATGAAGTTCAAACCATGCTCATGGTCTTAATGTTTGGCATGGTCAGCTAGTTTGGTGTTCAGAGGGACAGAGGGTAATGGATGACTCATGGGTGTAAAAAGCTTTTTAGCAAAGGAAGATTTCTTAGTACAGATAATCCAAGGTCAAATGTTGAAGTTGAAAGTACAAGCCAGGACAGTAATTCTGTTTCAGGACTTTACACTTTCATTTGCTACCATCGTAACTTGGGGAGGGGGAGATGCTGTGTCACTAAATGTCTCTTTAGATACTCATGTCTGACATGTTAAACCTCAGAGCTCTTGTTTGGTGCTAGAGACCCCCTCAGATTTGTTATGTAGATTCTTTGCTATTATTTCTGTACTGTATGCAAAATCAGCTGTTTTGGTCACGTGAAGGCACTTTGAGCTTATCCTGTGCTTAAGCCCTAGTAGGTCTCACACTGTATCTGCAGCTAGGATTTAATATGGTAGGCATGCTTTGAACACATTATACTGCTCAGAAAATATAATACGGAGGTAATTATTCTTATAAATTAATATAGGCTGTTTAGAGCAGTCAACTAGAATGTGAGAGAGTCAAACTCACTCTAGTGAAGGAAGGATTTGAGGCTTGATTTCTTACTCATTTCTTGGATATCCAGGGAATGCTACATGGCTCCAAATCCCAAGAGGAGATAAATGCTAAGCTTCAGCCTAGAGTCAAGCCCTTAAATTTGTTTGAAGAGTAGGTCTTATGCCACTTCTTTTGCTTATGAGCAAAATTCACCTGAGCTGTCTTAGGCTTTTTTGCAGGCCACGCCATCTTCTTTGAATTCCATCTGTAGCTGACTGCTGGCACCTGACCCATAGCTGGCATTTCCATTAAGTGCCAAGGCTAAAGGCAAAAATGGCAAAGCTAAAGTTTACAGTGTCGAGTCTAACCCCTTTTGTGAATCAAGCCCAGTTTGCTTTTTGCCTAGAATGAATAAATGCAAAAGAAATCTTCAGTGGGCTTCCTGGTTTTTTGTACTACTTTTTTTTTTCCTCTACTACAGACTGTCTCTGTTCTAAAACAATTTCACAGTCTAACAGACTTTACTCCTAGGAAAACTTTTCAGGGAATCAGTCTACATTTTCATTTCTTCTTAAAGTGAAATAATGCATCACCGTACCTAGAGTTCTGTATCCTCCTCCCAGCCTCATGACGAACTTTTTTCCTACCCTGAAGAATAGTGCCTTAGTGTTGACACACTATAGTCCACTACATGTCGGCTGTTGGGACCTTCTACAAAGTGAGATCATGCTCTTCCAGACCTGTTATGTGAGTCAGCTGAAAGGACTCCATAGTGCTGGTGGGGAGGGCCTTATTATTGACAAAGTTGCTTTCTTCCTAATTAAGACAGGGGAAAATTTTACCTTTTTGTCGTCATAGTTGCAAAGTAGAGGACAGGAAAAGAGAAAGTTGATTAGAACTTCCTATATGCAATGTTTTGCCCCTGACTAGTTTGCCAAATAAGAAGCAAAAAGTAAATTTTTTGCTTTTAAATTTGTCTTAATTTTCTTCATGTTCCTGTAAAACAGTGGAAGCTGAAGTTAAAAAGATGAGCTACCAATGAATAATGGGGTTTTATCATTGTCCATAAAGAACAATAAATTGATTGATTATTTTTGGTTTATATAAAGGCAGTCGACTGAAACTTCAGGCACAACAACAATCATTATAAAGTACAGAGACTTTAATAGCTCAGCATCTGAAAAAGTACTCCAGCAGAAAGATCCATAGTGCCTTGGTCTGCCTCTGTAGCCTTCTCGGGAAAAGCCAAGAACAACAGCATGGTTTTGTGGCATGGCTTGAAGGTCAATAAATCTTGGGTCTGCTAAACCAAGGAGGGAAATAAAAAATCTGGAACCAAGGACCCCTCACGTGAAGAGTC
The DNA here is from genome assembly GCF_000737465.1 of Haliaeetus leucocephalus. Lineage (NCBI taxonomy): Eukaryota > Metazoa > Chordata > Aves > Accipitriformes > Accipitridae > Haliaeetus > Haliaeetus leucocephalus. The sequence continues at coordinate 4,682,783 of NW_010973023.1, read as the reverse complement.
CTGTGGCTGAGCTTGCTCTTGGGTAATTCAGGTGCCTGTCAGTCAAGACAATTCCACGGAACAGATCCCTAGGAAGAGGTAGTTGCTAAAGATGCCCAGATCCAGTGCCACTAACCAGAAGGTGGCACGGAAAGGCAAGCAGGAGGCATGACTGTGGCTGAACAAAGAGGCAGAATAACCACAGAGGCATGTGTAGTAGCATGCACTAGCAGCAGCCGTCCTCACTGCAGAGCTGCGCCGAGAGTTAGGTGCTGGTTGTGATCAGCACAGAGGATCTGGAACAGAAAGCTTTTGGTCAGCAAAGCTGTGGTTCTCAAAGGGTTTCTGAGCAGTGAGGTGGGCACTGCTGTTCAGAAGGCCCTCTCAGGCTGCAGAACACACTAACAATAGCTGTATAAAGTTAAAGCGCGCTGCTGCAGTTGGGTAAGCTGTGTGCTCCTTGCATCACTCGCATGCAGAGCCCAAGTCATCTTTCTTAGACAGGGTTCCCATTTACACAGCATGTACAAGTGGAAATGGCAGAAAGCTTTGTAGGATGGGGCAATATGGGACTTCTCTGGGTAGAAGGCGGCTCATCAGTTGCTAGTGATTTACTGGCACTGTTGGAGCAGAGGTAGGCAAGAATTGCTCAAGCAGTTTATCTGCTTCCCTAGAGGCTTTGAGAACGTCCACTCCAGAGCTCCAGGCTGGTGGCAAGGTCTGCTCTGCTGTGTTTACAACAAACTCCTTTTAGCACACACAGTATTTTCCCCCAAACCAACACACTAACTCAGATGGGATCAGTTTTTGTCTGAACCGTTGGGGAAGAGTGTGCATTTAGAACAGCTGCAAATGAACTAAACGCTAGCTGGAAATGGTCAGGCAACAGTCCAAACTAACATTAGAGCAACAGAGAGGGTGAAGCAAAGTGCTTATTTTTTTGCTGAATCAATAGCTCTGTCCAGGTTAACTTCAAGGTGTTGCTTACTTCATTGCTGTGCATCACATAATTAATTTTTTCTGCATTTGGAGATCCAATTTGTGAAGCAGGCTTCCCACTGAGGCTTCACCTAGGTTTTAGTTTAATTTAGCTAGAGGGTTGGTGTTTTTTTGTGTGCGCTTGCTTCCCCTCCTTATGCTTCTAAATCTAACTCCTCGTCGGGAAAACAAGGAAGCATTGCGGTTAAAAGCCTAATGGAGAAGCTGGCTCTGGTACGCGGTATTCTCACCCCCCGAGAAATCTTGGAAATGGTGCAAGTCTACGGTAACTAATGCAGCTTCTGCGATGATAAATTAATTCCTTCATTTGCGAGCAAAATTGATGCACATTGCTGGGTCTTGATGACCTCTGCTTTTTTTCTGTCAGTTTTTCCCCCTGTTTGCATAACATTGTGCAAGTTTGGAAAGAACTTAGGGCTTTTCAGGACTAAAGGATTCAAGCAGTCACATCTCCAGCTTTTCTATTTGACGCAAACAAACAAGAAAAAAGAAATCTATTATACACTGCTCTGTATGGGAGTGATTTGAACTACTCAGCAGTCTTGCTACAAACTCTTTCCTTAAAAAGGTAAGTAACTACTACTCCACTCAGTCTCAAATTTCCAGCATAAAGGCTGGATTGAAAAGCCAAGGCACTGGAAAATAAGGCAGATAGATGTGGGCAATACATTAAGCTGGAAAAACTTTGTTAGCTATCATGCCCCATGCTGTTGTATATTATTATTAGTTGCAAAATAGCAGAGCTTGAATGTTATTACTGCACATTAAAGAACATTTCACTTATAATTATGGAATAAAGAGAACTGCTTACAACTTACCTACCAAACATTTGCTTTGCACACACACGAATTTCTTTTTTTTTTAACCTTCTTCATTTAAAAACCCCCTGCAAACAGGCTACTTTCTTTTGTACCTCCCTGATACCTTGTAATTTCAAGGTGCCAGTGAAGAAGAAAAAAACCCCACATCTTAAAGTCTACTTTTAATTAAAATGCATTACACTATTGTGAGTAAGAATACTGAAATTGAGGAAAGGGCCAAAATATTTTTCAGCTTAATTAGAGACTTGGTGATTGAGAAACTGAAAAGAGCATTTTTAAAAGCATTTAGGACACTCCTGAAAGAGTATGGGGAGGGAGTTCCTCAGGTCAGCAGACCTACCTTCTTTCTGTTGTAGGCAATTGCACCAATAATAAATTCAACCAGTCTCACATGAAAGCTGGTCTCGATTTTGCCCCCACTACTCCTATTGCAGGAGTTTTTCAAGCTCTTACTCTTCCTTTTTAACAGCAAGAGAGCAATTAATGGCAGTTCTGCAAATTGAATGACTTCCATCTTTGGCACAGAGAATATTGCATAAGAAGTGTGAGTTATTAATGATAATATGTGGCTGTTACCTAAGACATCTTTACCAGTAGATCTTCAAGTTCTTTAAAAATGAAGTAACTGTCAGGGTCTCCATTTTGCATATGGGGAATAAAAGCTTTGCAGAGTGAGATGATGTACTCAAGGTCATCTCAGTCAACTAATAGTGGGGCTGGGATTGGAGGCAAATCTGTGTAGTTCCAGGCCACCGTGTTATCCACTAGATCACACTGACTTCCCCTAGGGTTAGAAAGGGATCCCTTGACTGGTGATAAAACAGTGTTAACTACTGAGGCCAGGATTTCTGAAAGAACCTTGGGGCTTAAAATGCATGTCTCCCATACACGGCAGTGCAAGGGTGTCACGAGCTGACCCTGAAAATCCTGAAATATCCTATTGTGTTTAATTTTTTTTTGAAAGACGCAAGCTGTAACAACTCTGTCTCCCAGTCCCATTTTTATTAAATGTAAATGCATCGGAGATGATGCTCTGCCCCTTTTTTGGGGCCATTCAATTAAGCTTATAATTAGAGATTTGCTGCTGCAGCAGAGAAACAGATAGTTACAATACTGCCTCAGCTGAGCTCCACTGAACTAAGAGCAACACAGACACAGCCAGAGATGATTCCTTCTGGAAACTGTTTACTGTCTGAGCAGAGGAGTCCAAAGGTGGCAGTGAGGCACAGAAAAACGATACGACTTGTGTCATCTGTAATGGACTTGGAACAGACCTGAGAGCAGTTTCTGCTCCATGACTCGGCTGCAAGCCTTCCTCAAGGAGGATGTTTCTGTGTGGTTTTATGCTTGAAATTTTAGAAGCATTTAAGGACAGGTATTTAAAACCTCTTTTGTGTTCATGGTTTGTAGGTAAAAGCAATACCAGGCTTAATTTTGCTTCCTGAAGTCTCCATGGGTGTAGATTGGGGCATTAGGATCTCTAAGTGCTTATTTAAAACTTCCGACTGGATGCCAAAACTGTTCAGGCAACAACTTCGCACCAGAGGCAGAGCTCTTGTCCACTGCTGACCAGCTCGTTGTTGGATGGAGCAATCCTCCCAAGTGAGACGAGTGGGCAGGAGAGGATGGCAACCGCAAGGGCAAGGCAAGACATGCCCAAGCTGCTGCTGCAGGCTGTCTGGGGATCGCTCAGCGCCCGAGCCCACCAAGGCTTCCAGCTACAGCCACACCTGAGTCAGTCCCTCCCTGCTTGGATGAGGTTAGTTAACTCCTGCCGTGGCAATCCTGATGACCTGTGACAGAAAGCAATCAGAAAAAGGGAGCCACCCTCTCAGTCGATAAAAGCCAACCCCCCATCCCAAGGTCTCCTCTCCTGAGTTCAGTACTGTTCTGCTTTGCCCTGTTTCCTACGGGAATATCCACACTTTGTCTGAAAGAGCAGATTGCAGGATGGACAACTGTCCTGGTTTCAGCTGGGATAGAGTTAACTGTCTTCCTAGTAGCTGGTACAGTGCTGTGTTTTGAGTTCAGTGTGTGAAGAATGTTGATAACACTGATGTTTTCAGTTGTTGCTCAGTAGTGTTTAGACTACAGTCAAGGATTTTTTCAGCTTCTCATGCCCAGCCAGGGCACAAGAAGTTGGCACAGGACACAACCAGGGCACCTGACCCAAACTGGCCAACAGTGTATTCCATACCATGGAACGTCCCATCTAGTTTAGGAACTGGGAAGTGGGGGGCAGGGAATCGCCACTGGGGGACTGGCTGGGGGGCGGGCGGCGGGTGGTGAGCAATTGCCCTGCGCATCATTTGTACATTCCAATCCTTTTATTACTACTGTTGGCATTTTATTAGTGTTACCATTATCATTATTAGTTTCTTCTTTTCTGTTCTATTAAACCGTTCTTATCTCAATGCAGGAGTTTTACTTCTTTTCCTGATTTTCTCCCCCATCCCACTGGATGGGGGGGAGTGAGTGAGCGGCTGCGTGGTGCTTAGTTGCTGGCTGGGGGTAAAACACCAAAAAAAAACAGAAAATGTAACGATTTAACCACGTTTTTGTCTGGCTTTTGCCTCATGCATTTGATTGCTTGGGGGTTTTTTTGTTTTGTTTATATTTTTTACCTGAAATGCTTACCACTCTGATGGAGGTGAAAAGCTGAGTTTGATGGTAGCTGTGCTGCATAGTTTGAAACTAGCAAGGAGCCACGGTTTCCAAGTAGCACGCTTTCACAGCCCTCAGTATTGTGGCTTTCAGTAGACAAGTAATATTCCATTTATTCAGAGTTTTTTGACCTGTCGTGTCACAGTAATAGCCATTGAATTGTAGATAAGCCATGTACCTTGGCTATCAGGCTGAACATAGGAAAAAAGACATGCTTGTACACACACACATGCATACATGTGTGTTCCTTGCAACTTCAAAGCCTTGCAATTTTTCTGTTAAAAAAAAAATCGAACAAAAATCACTTGTCTATGGCTTTGAAACTTCTGCATAAGCAGGTATACCAGCTCCAAGCGTGTTTCTTTCTTAAAGCAATGTCAGAGCACAAAAGGAAAGATATTGTAAGAGTACTATTGTTCTGCACCAGAGTTTTAAAAGAGCCATTGTACTAAGAAAAAAAAATTCTAGATGAGTTTCCAGATCCTTGTGCTCTCAGAAGGTGAATATCATTAATAGACAATTAAATCTTTTTGAACTTAAATCTAAACTTTACTTTTCAAATGGTTGCATCCGAACATTCCCTTTCAATGTCTTTTGATTGTGGTGTTTCAAAATCCTGTGACTGGACTGAAATCTTCTATCATGTTCTCATTTGTAATTAAAATATTGCCCTACATATGGTGCTGTAGTTATAACTCTGGTCTGTCTCCAAATTTTAATTGCCTTTTAGATTACCAAATCTCAGTCTTTCTATGCAATTCAATGTATAACATTCGGTAAATGATAAGATATGGTTACAAGTAAGGAGAAACTTACCTTGAATTACAAGACAGCCATTTTTCTATTCAAAAAGCATCCATGACCAGAGAGTGATATGCTCAAATTTACTGATTATTTTAGGGAACTCTAGCACTATGTGTGCAGTGCTTTGAAGTTTGATGTCCATTATCATCTGTACCAGCAGCATTCATCCAGTTGTGCAGAAAGCTAAAAGGAAAGGACAACTAAAGGGACTGGAGCCAAATATCTTCAAAGACTAAGTCATATTTTTTGTTTTTTCAATATTCAACTAGCTATAAGTTTTAGCAATACATTCATCAATAATCTAGTGAGTGACAGAAATGATATAATTAATATGCAATTTCTAAAATTAAAAATAAATTTGGCTTATCTATGTGACAGTGAATAACTCCTAATGTCATTTTCCAAGAAATATGTGAAAGGAGAATTTATAGTAGAAAGTCCACCCTGTTTTGTAAGGAAAACAGATGTTCATTAATAAACAGGCTGACCACGGAGCGCTGGAACTACCATCTGGATGGGAAGTTGTACAAGGTTTCCCCCCCCCTTTTAACAATTCAGTCAGTGAAGTTCTGGTAGGGATCAGGTGATTATTTTTTTTTTTAATAGCATGTTTGGAAATATGTTAATCTTCTTTTCTTTCCTTCACGTAATTTCTTCCTTCATGGCTTTAAACAACTTAATAAAAAGAGCAAGCAATAAAGCATTCCAGAAAGTTCTGGAAATGGAAAAAACAAAAAGTAGTTAGCTGTAGTGGCATCTCTTATTTCTCCTTGCAAAGCTGTTGGTGGTGTATAATGTCTTCTCCATTCTTGTGCCTCAGCCATTGTATGTGGAGAATGCTGTGTGCGTGCTCGTGCTCGCTGTTGGCTGAACTGCAGCAGCACCTAGAAATACCAGGCAAAATCACCCCCCCCCCCCCCCTCTATTCTGCACCTTTGTGTAAGGAAAGGGTGTCCTCACGCCTGAACAATTTGCCACCTGAGACTGCACTCTTGTAAGCAGCGATGTTCATGGCTTACTATTAAATGGTGACATGGAAGTGCCTTTTAGGTGGATGACATGTTAATTGTCATGATGTGGGACCTGTGTGCATATGATGAGATGTGGTATCTTCCTTATTTTACATATGGAAAAATCAGGCTCCAGACAAAGCCAAGAATTAAAAACCAGATGTCCTTATTCCTGTATGAGAGCCTTGATGCATGATGATACTTTTCTTTTTCACCTCAATGTATAGTTTAAGACCTTCTAGGAGTCCCTGCTTCTCCTTGTAAAATGGGTACCAAAAGGCTTATCTAACTGCTGGGATGCTGTGAGGCTTTGCCCTGCTGTGCGGATCTCTGAGATACTGGGGTAAGAGAGCGGGATATTTTATCACACAGCGCCAATGTTTCCACAATGTTTCTTGCGGCTGGTGCAAGGGAGTAACACTACATATGTCAGATCAAGCAACGTGCTCCAGTTGTCAGATAATTACAAGCACTTACTAAGTAATTAATGTGCTTGGACTTCATTTAATATTTGTATACCTTCTACAGTCTGTTTTACTACATGCTATCAAGACTCCTAAATACTTTCTTAGCAACCAAAACAAGAAATGACTTGATATTAAGTGTGTTACCTATTCTGTAGTCACCACCGGCTGCCAACAATTCATCAGTACACTGCTTATTAATTTTCTGCAATGTACTGTTTATTGATATTGCTTTTATTGTGGTACCTCACCTCAGCCATGAAGGGAGGACATGCACCTTCATCTCGAGCTAATGGCATTGCTGCCAATGCTGCAGGGAGGCTGAAGAGCAATGTGACTAATAAAACACAACCAATAAAAATATGAAGGAAAAAATGTCCCTACTAGTAAGAAATGCATATTCCAAGTGCTTGCACAGCGCCTGGGGCTGTTAATCATCACTCCATGGGCACCCCTAAACAACTCTAAACAACAGTTAGAAAAGGATCAGATGGCTGTTTAGGGGACTCGGTAGAGTGGTATTTGTTTGACTGGCAGGTAGCCATGCTTGTAAGGTGCGCTGTGAATAACAACAGTGGCTGAAACATGAAGACGAAGGTTTTTACTCATATACTGTCTTTAGGACTCTTTTCCACTTCATGCGAGGAGATGAAGGAGGAGCTGGGCTTAAAGGGCGCTGGCTCTTCTCAGGCAGTGGTGGGGTCTGCCGAGCAGCCCTCTGTAAAGGGTAAGCTGGAAACAGCTTCTCTGAGCAGTTTACCTGGACTGGCTTCTCCTGAGGGGGGAAAAAAAAAAAAATCTGTTTGTACCGCTGATTAATAGTTCTTTCCTCCCTGTTTCTCGCCTGCATTTGTCATGGAGGAAGCTTGTGAACATCCTTTCCTCCTCTCCAAGTGCATATGTAAACTTTCCTCTCACCTCTGATCCATTAATCACAAGCACTTTTGTTACATGGGTTCCTCCTCCTCCCCTTCCCCTTCTGAATTCGTCCCCCTGCCATTCCTTTCCCTCGACCCCTCCTGCCGAGGGGCCGTGCCTCCCGCGACGGTGGCCCAGGAGCTGCTGCGTGCAAGGGACCCTGCGGGTGCCCAGGGCAGCTCACCTCCTGAAGCTGGACCTTCCACCCGCCGAGGAAGCAGAGGTCTGCTGCCAAGCCGGTTTTCCAGCCTGGCTCTACAGTGCTCTGGCGCTGTGGGGCTGACTTGGCCAGTATCTATCATTTTGCAGAGAGTAAAAAATTACTTGTAATCATCATCAGTCATTCATTATCAGCCCTTCTCAGCCTGCTGCTGGGCAAAGCCTTCTCCGCTGTTTTCTTGCTTCATGCTGATTGCTGCAGCTATTTATTTATATATTTATTTTTGCCAGAACTTTGCCACACTTGGAAAGCAAAGCTGGCCGGTGATAGTAGAGCATGGTTTGCCAAGACCCAGTCCTCCTTGCCTTTCATAAAAAAAATGGTTTACTGCTGGTGATCCACATTTATTGAGTTACTTGGACAGGAAACTGTGGAATTTACTGAATTTTAGCAAGAGGCATGAACGCACACTGGTACAGGCTTCACTAGGGACCAGTGATCTGAGCACATACCTGAGATCCCTGGTGAGATCCCACAGCCTGTTCTGAAGTCCGTGCCAAGAGATCTGCCATCGCCCAAGCCAACTAGGAGCCTATCTGTGCTGTAGGCATGCCTTCAGTGGCAGTGGGGACATAAAGCTTATTTGATTTTACCAGAGCTCAAATGAGCAGCAAGATGAGAGTGTTTCAAACGCTTCTGAAGAAGGACTGAATTTTTAAAAAGATCACTGATTCCAATTCACATACATAAACATCCATGGGCTTGAAGACTCAGCCAAACTTTTGTGAATTACAAATGCTGAGGGATTAGGCTTTCCTGAGACTTTTTCCTAATGCTTCCTGGTTTGAGGAGGTTTTTTGGCAGATATTTCTCTCTGTTGTTTCACAGGTCCAAAACCATTGGGAGTTCTCATATAGGAAGACAAAGTCATTTTTAAGTACTGTGTTTACTAGGTCTGTTCCAAGTGGGAATAAATAATGTAGTATTTAAAATGACAGAAGGAAAGATCATTGCCTTTGCATTAGGATTCTCGGTGTTGCTAGTGAAGGCAAAGCTCTAGACCTAGGCCCTTAAAAATCTCTCAGTACCCATGTCTATCTGACAAAGCCTCACCGACCTCCCCAGAATTGCAGCAGCTTTCTTGCCAAAACTTGGAAGCAGTAAAGTTTCCCAGTCACATGTGTTTCTGACACACACGCTCCCTGCCCTGAAGTACCTAAGCTTCTGCTGATGGGTGTTCATAAAGCCCTGTGGCTGCAGCAGGAGTAGTTTCTTTTTGACTACCTTGCCTTGAGAGTGACAGAGAAGACATACCCCAGACCTGCTTAGCGGAGACCTAACAGTTCGCTTGTGAGTCTGTGTGCATGTACCCTTGAAATTAAAGTGCTGAAAGCATACGTACGGCTGGGAGGTGGGAAACGGGGCTGTGTTTGCAGGCAAGAAGAGTTTACTCTTCCTCTTCCCCTCTGCAGAGAGCTGGGCTAAGGAGATTTGCTGCTTTCTGGTCAGTCAGCCCCCTCTCTACCTACAAAGTGCCTTTTTCCCCTACACTTAGCACCAGGTAGCCTAAGGGAGTCCTTGCACCCTCGCATGACAGATGTAGTGTGATCCTTGTGAAGTGTGTGGCACAGGGAGCCATAGGGGTAATGGATTTCAGTAACAAGCTACACACCTCCAAGCTGCTGTCTAAAGGGAAGGATTAGCTGGTTTGGCACTCCTGCCCAGGAGAGGAGGACCTACCTATCTGTATAGTCAGAAACAATGGGTCTTCTTTATGGGATGTCTTTTAAAGATGCTAGGAGGTGAAGAAGCCCATGCACAGTTCAGCTGAACCTTTTGCATGGCTCAGGAGCCTGAAAAATGCATAACCTTATCATGGATCTTGCTGTATGTGCCTAACTGGCATGTACTTCACGGGGATAGAAGCCTTAAGACTGACATTTTCAAATATGTCTGCATCCTTATGCTCCTAAGTCTCTTCGAAAATTGATTTGTTTCTGGATGTGCATGTCTCCTCAACTTTGTACCTCTATTGCTGTTTTGTAGTTTCCTAGAGTTGCAGCTAACCTGAATGTTGCCCATTTGAGGCATATTAATAAGACTCGTGGGGGCCCAACATTAGGAGAAATCTTAACATTTAAGATAATGAAGCTTAAGCCTGACTGCCCTCTTTGTCACCCCGAATAAACAGTAACAATAATAATAAGGGAATAGACACATACTCATCTCTGCAATGTGTGCCTGGCTAGGAATAATGATGAAAGCTGGTACGGGTGACTTCTCACAAGCCAAACATTTGTCAAAAGTGAGATAAACCCCTCCCTTTTTGTTTCATGGGTGAAACTAGAATGGAAAACGTGGAGTAAATACCTTATCCTCCCCATCCCCTGCCAAATTGTTTTTATCAAAGCAAAATAGTCCCTTTTGGCCACCATAACTATCTTCACAAAAATATTCCCTTTCAAATGAAGATAAATTTACCATTTTTGTATTACAGTTTGTTTAGTTTGCTTTTAGTGAAAATATGTAAACATAATACTTTGATTTTGGTACAACTACTCTTTCCTGACTTATTCTTGAAAGGAGCTTCCTGTGTTATGAAATTAGTGCAGAGAAAAAAGAGGTTACTCAATTTTACCATACCTGCTGAATTACCTGAATGTGTGCATTCAAATCTGGGATTTGTATTTTCTGTTTAAATATTCTAGTACAAACACAAGCCTTACAGTCTCAATAGCTTGACTGATTTCTTGTTTTACATGGTGTGGGTTTTATTTGATTTAGCATTCAGTACTACAAGAGAAAATGCAAGTGAAATAATCCAGAAGCCTAAGATGAAGGATGCTTTGAGAAAGGATATTCTCCAAATTGTTTACTTTCTATCAGCTTTCACTCTTTGGATTCACTCACAAATTTCCAGCAAGTAAATAGGCTGCATGTGTATCTGTGTGCACATGTGCTGTGGATGTATGGCAAAATGTGCCTGGCTGTAGATTTTTGTTGCAAACGGGAAAGTCAGCCCATTGTTCCTAAGTTGCAAATGTAAATCCATTTATGGCTTTGTAATTTCGCAATTTTGCGTGCTATTAATGTGAGATCAGTTTGCAGTTTTGCAGCTCACATGTCCTTAAACCTCAAAGCAAAACCCAGAGATTTATGAACCCAGGTGAATCAAAGCTTCAGGAAAAGCTCTCACAGAACAGAGATTTGCACAATTCTTATCTTCTGCCAAATTATTCAAGCAGAGAGCAGAGAAAATCTTTTATATACTATTTGGGAAGTGAGGAAAAAGGGAATAGAAATATAAGCACAACACTTGGTAATATGCCTCTTCACCTTTCTGTAAGAATTTTGATTGATAGGTTCCTCTGCAGTCTCCTCCATTAGGCTAATTTAGAGAGTCACCTGCATGTTGCATGTATAACTTGCTAAGCTTTACAAATTACTCCCTTAAGAAAGAGGTGCTCTATGCTGCGGTTTATTAAGCCCACTTCTTCAATAAGTCTCAGTGCCAGACACATACCTGAAAAAGAAATCTGAGCACATATTGGATGGTGGGGAATTTGGAGGTTTAAAAATACCGGTATTGGTTTCTTTCTTTGTCGTCCCCCCCCCCGCCCCTTAAAGTAGTTAGTCTTTATAGATTATAAAGCCAGAAGGGACGGTTGCGATCATCAAATCTGACCTCCTCCTTAACACAGGCCATAGGCTCCGCTGAATTAATTCCTGTCTGAACTAGAGCATATCTTTTCGAAAGTCAACTTCTCACTTCCCAGCATATGAAAAGGTCTCCCATGACACCTATAGACCTTTCATAATGGACAGATTCTTCCCATGATACGGACAAATTGAGTTTTTCCTGGGAGGTACTGCCCCACTCTGAGCTGATAAAGGAAGACCCAGGAACTATAGGTATGCTGTGATTACTTCTTTTGCACTCTGTGATGTTCCAGGAGCTTGTGCATCTTCTGCTTTATGAGATATACTTGGCCTAGGGGAGCTAAGTGGAAGGATGAGGGAGAAGAGGAGGTGCATAATGGTATGGCCTCCAGCACTATTATTTATGACAGTATCCTTCCAGCAATCTGTGCCTGCATAGGGTGAAGGCATGGTTTCAATTCTGCCCTTGAAACATGGATTAAGCAATGTTGCTAATACATATTTGTCCCTGCGGCTGTCAAACATTTCACTGATACTAGACTCTGTAGACAGCTTAATAGCTAGGTCTTCTGTCAATGTTACTGCAGCAGTGTCTCCTTTGCTTTAAGATGCTGTTCAGATTTATTCAAGCAATAGGTGTAGCATGGTGCTTGGTAAATAGCAGCACCTGACTGTATACTTGTATCATCACTGCTTGCTGACATCCCAAGTGACCAGATGAAATGGATAGACTATGGAAACCAAGTGCTGAGAAGAATCCAGTGAGTGAAAGTTGGAAAGATCATCTGTCTCATCCCTATTTTATGCCTCCGAACAGAGTTACATGCACAATGCGTTATTATTCTAGAATTCTCTAACAATAGTTGCCATCCTCAGGAGTTGAAAATGTGTGTATCCAACAATATTGGACAAATGGTTTTATTACTGCTGTTAGTATGAATCTTTACTAGTGTCAATGTAATCTAAGTGTTGCTGGTTTTCATGTAACACTTAGTATTTTACATATGACCTTATTTAATGTCTCTGGATGCTAGAGATTAAAATGATCTGTGCAAAGATGAGCACCAAAAGCATTATGGTATGTGCCCACACATGACGGCAATATTTTGCTACCTATTGAATAGCAAAATACAATTGAAGATGACATTTTTCCAAGCTGCAAAATTACAGTTCGTCTGTATGGTGGGAGTTGATGAATATTTGGCTTCTCAATGCTATTGCCACTAACTGATGGAGGAGCAATGATTGGTATTACCTCTACTTCACGCTTGCTTCAATTCTCAACTTTGGCTTTTCAGACTATCCAGCTTTTTCATGATAACTTTCTGCTGGAGCTGATTTTTTCTCTTCATCGCTGATGATTGGAAAACTGTCATGTATACCACCAAATCTCGCCCCACCAGATAAAAATATTTCCATGGGTTATTTTTACTCTTCAACATGTATTTCCTCTCCCTAACATTTGCAGATAACTGTCCATGATTGGCAGGATACCACATGTTTAAGAGATCTGAGCCTGGGGCAAATTCTGGGTTAGAGGTCTGCATTGCGAATGGTGGCACTTCCTACCCTGGGAAGTTCTGGACCTCTGCTGTGGTTGAAGCAGCAAACAGCGTGGCCAGCTGTTGAAGCCTTGGCAAAATGTAAGAACACCCAATCCCAAAAAACCCAGCCGTCTGAAATGAAGCAAATGCCTAAATCTTTTGGAGTTCCTTTCACTTGCCTTGAGTTTCTCTTTTCTTCCAATAGTGATTGCAGGACTGGAATAAAAAAACCTCTGGACCTTGTTTAATACCATTTTATGTGTGGAATTGAACGTGCCGGAGTGTTTTAACTCCTGTGATATCCACTACAGAAATTACAGTTATTATTGTACAGTAATTTCTTTGAAGTTTCTTCAGCACCAATGGTCATGTGCACAATCACACCTTGAAAAACGCTTCCTCTGTGTGACTTTGCTGTAGTTTCAGACTTTCTTTGCTAGCCTCCAGGGACCTGAAGACCTTAGCTCTGACCTACATTTCTGCTAATTCTCCTACTGAGTCCCCCTTTGCTTATTCTGCTTTGCCAATAATACCTTTATGTCCTTTTCTTGCCTTTCTACCTACCTCTATGATCTATCGGTAACTGTTCAGTCCTCTCTAAAATTTCTGTTTTGCCTTGAGGCAAATGGAAGAAAAATGCACTGTGATTAAACTTACGTGTAGTATGGAGAAATAACATTTTTATTTTCTCTCTCAATTCTGAGGCAACTATTTGGGGAGTGGGAGGGGATATTGCATGCTTGGTATTTCTATATTTTCTAGAACACCGAGTGTGAAGTAGTGGACAGTATCAACACATCTTATAGGTCAAAGAACATTTTTAGATTTTTTTTGTTGTTGTTGAGAAGTGTTGAAAAATCAGTGTTCATATTCTTCCACAAACCTTTCTACTTTCATACCTGGTTGTTGTGAGCTGATGATTGAAATAAATAATCTGGGAAGGGCATAGTCTTGTTATATGTCAAGTAGTGAAAAATGCAACTTTTAAAATGTTGATGAAGTGAAATGGGTTTATTTATCATGGGAAACCTGGTAATTTTGGTCAGATCAATCCTTAATTTCCTCTTGGTCTGGGCCATCCTCCTAAATAAAGAACAGGGAGGATAAACTTACTTGCAGCTCCTCACTGGGAACTGCTGTTCATTTTCTTGTGCTGCTAACATCTAAGCTGACACTGTTTTTTAACTTTTAGTAGTCTATCCTTACTGACCTTCATATCTTCGCCAGTCCCCTTGGGCATTACACCTACTGTGTCCTGGTTTATTAGCTAGTCAGCCTCCCATTTTCTCCTCTGCTCGGGGTTTGGTAGGATTAGTTCAATGTTCAGGGAAGAAAACCAAGCCATATGATTGGCCTGACCAATCCCAAAGGCTGACTACTGAATTACAAGTACCAAATACTGGGAGTACTACTCACAGTGAGCAGTTTACGAGCAATTTGTAGGCTGAAATTGGTTTGCACAAAACATTTATTGGACAGCTTCAAATAGAAAACGAACTTGTAAAAACTGCAGTTTGTTCATGAACTGCATTCATGAGTATGATAAATTATGCGGTACAAACTCTTTGCCCGCTGTTAACTTCTCCAAGGGAGACGTAAGATACTGCTGATGCCACTGGAGAGAGCTCAGGACCCATCGCCCTACTGTACAAGAATATTGTTTAAATGAAAGAACTCATGTGAAACGAAGCAAATGATGGAATAAACATTGCAGATGCAATTGAAGATGCATGCCAACTAGTATGAATTAGAAATGAATGTTAATGTTCCTTAGATCAAGAAATTACCAGCTTGTACCCAATCCCCTTTAAGTTCTTCATTCTAAAAATACAATCTTTAACTTGTTGAAAATGGAAACTGCAGCTGTACTATATAATCCAAAATATCTAACCCTTTTTCCTTCCTCTCATTTTTCCTCCTTCCCTGGACTGCCCCCCATACAAACCTAACGAAGAAGGAAGCGTGGTCCAATTGATGTGACATCTTTGTGACAGTCATGGTCTGTAGCTCTTTCATTTATGCAAATCCAGTTGCTCAGGACAGGTATTCTGATGTGTCAGCTGTATGTAACATGAGCACTTTGTAGCTCAAATGACATTCTTTCTTTGCTCTGATAATTGTCCTGCACTCTCTAATGTCTGTGAAGCAGGTGGATCATGAGCTGCTGTTCCAGGTGTCCTGGGTGAGGAGGATAAATGCTGAAAGGCATTTTTTTAGCTGAGAGGGTTGTTAGTGTTGAGTCATTATGCAGTCTTTTGGATTGAATTTCATAATTGTGAAATAAGGTGAGAAGGAACTTTTGATCAGCTCCTTTAAAACCATAAATTAATTAAATGTTTTCTAAAATGGAGCTGCAAGTCTCAGTAAAGTCAAAAGCAGTTCCTCTCTGCCTCTGAGGACAACATTTTGTTCACAGATTGTAACTTAAACTTATTTTTATCTGAAGTACTATGTTGCAAAGGCTGGTAAGAGATTTATTGTGATGTATTAAACCATCTGTTCCCAAGGACTGTGCTTCGCATTCCAGCACTAGCCAATGCTTGTGGTGCTGTGTTTTTGATTCTCAAAGCTCCTTTGCCATTTTAACTTGCTTTTAGGTAACAGAGTTTGCACTGACTTGAAAAGCAGATGTCCTGGTCAAGTCTTGAGTAGACTACAGGGGAGCTCAGCTGCAGGGATACTTGCAATTTTTTTTCCACCAATTTTTTCCTTTCCTGTCCAGACTCCTCATAACCAGTGGAATCAATAAAAAATAAAATGCAAAGCAGCAGCTTTTCCAAAATGCAGCAAGGAATGAAGAAAAGACCTTGATGGGGGATGTACGAGATATTTACTTCTTTTGAGATAGCTAGGTATAAGGTAGAACATATTTTAGTTTATTTCCATTAAACCTATGGGCAAAATGGTGCAGGTCTGCTGGTGATCAAAATTGAAATGTTGTGAACTTTTTTCCATCCACAGAGAAAATAGCAGGTGTCAGGAAGCTTTTCTGTCTCTGTAAGCATTGCACTCAAACTCAGAGAGCTTTCAGAGGTTGTTCAGTACTGGCACTGTTTTGTTATGATTGGAAGGAAATAAAATTTGGAGAGATAATAGTTTATTTGCCAAAAAAGGCAGGCTTGGCTCTACCTAACCTATTCACAAAATTTGCCTGTTACATTTTTTAGTGCGAACTGTTGACTTCTCCAAAATTACTACAAAAATGTGGACATCAGTTTTTTGTTGTTTTGCTTTGTTGTGGTTTTTTTTCTCCTCCGGAAGTCAGTATTTCTATTTTTGTGTTGATTTCCTTCAGAACTAGGGTGAGGGCTAGTCATTTGTTTAATACATTTGAACTATACAGTTTCTAAAGGGACTTAGTTTGTTCCGTGCTATTAATGTGCCTTGCTGAAGAGATCATGATAAAAGAAGCGAGTGCTGTCCCTGCACCAGCCGGCTGTGTATGTGTTTATTTCTCCTACTGCTCTAGTCTATCCTGTATACCTAGCAAAAAAAAAATAACCTAAACACTGACTTACCACAGTCTCCTCCACCCTCATGATTCTTGGATCTTGTATTTTATATCTTCAACATCCCATGGATGCTTGAGGAAACAGAAAGAAAAAGGCCCTTCTGTCTCATCATGCCTGGTCCTTACCCGTTGCAGGCCATCACATCATATAGGATTGCTTTTGTATTCTGAGGCATTCCTTTATAAAAGAATGCCTTCTGCCCACGAAGTATAGTATTTTGGTAATGCAGAATATCCTATCCACACCTGTCCAAGGAGCTGGAGAAGGCAGGCTCCTTTTTCCAGTAGATCACCAGCAGTGCTTGTGGAAATCTGAAATCAGGCAATGCTTACATATCTCTATGCATCACAGGCTGGGCTGATGTTAGGTGTAGCTCAGCAGACCTCAGCGGTCCGTACTGGTAAGTATTCGCTCAGACTAAGAGCACGTGCTTTGTTGTTGAGGAGCCTTATGGAGGCAGGGACCTACATTTTTGGGGGCTCAGTTTCCTATTTGCATGGGTGCCACACAAAGCCATGACTCAGGTGGCATCTGTCAGAGACAGCAGAACTGGCCTGTAGCTGGGAGAACGTGTCATGTGGTAGGACATCTTTGAACATATTTAACAGCTTCTCCTCAGCCGTGTGATTGGAAGAAGCAGCAGGCTGGCCCTACAGAGCTCAACATCCATGGGGCCTACCTAGGCAGGAAACCTCCCTCATGGCCTCTGCCCTGCTTTGTAGCACTTGTATCCTCTGGCACAAAACAACTGGTGTATGGTGGTCTGAAAGGGATTGCAGAAATGCATTACACCTGAGCAATTCACCTGTTGGATGACCTGTGCTCAAAATGTGTCTTCATAGGCGTGGCTTGTGTGGAAGGAGGAAGAGAGAGGAAGGAGAGGGGTAAGACAAAGGTGTGAATTTTCTGTATGGGTGTTTCTCTGGTTCGTGGGAGATTTGAGGACATAAGTTTCTAGCAGAAACCCTGCCACCAGGGACTGAAAAGACAATGTACTTGATCAGCTGGCAGAGGACAAACTGAGTAGACGTGCTCTCCAGAGCACTCTCCTGACTCTGGTGAATGTCTCGTTACACCAAATTGGCTGGGGGCATACAGGGATATTAGTATGTAGTAACCCTGCACTGTGACAAGACACCAGCAACATTCTTCACACAAGGTGACAAAGTCTAGATACAAGGAGATGGGGGCATCTAGATCTTATCTAAGCCTCCCATGATCTTCTAAGAACATTTTTGGCTTACCTAATAGTATGTAATAAAGACGGCTTAGAAATGAGAAAAGAAGTGGAGACCTCAGGAAATTAGAGACAAAGGAAGGACATGGCCGGGGTTAGGCTGCAGTGTGCTGGAAAAGCAGCAAGGGGGATGTATACTCAAGAAGAACAAAGGAGGCACGTGATTTTGACAGGCCTAATTGTGCCTTTACTAAGGCCAAGAGCTGCAGGATCAGAGGACTTTCACATACATTGTCCCCTTGTTGTGATCTGCTCAGGCTATGTGGGAACCCAACTACTCGGAGGGGCTGGAGACATAAAACATGTTTGTACTTGCCAGTGCTCCAAATGCAGAACAGCAGAATAACAAGTTTATGTAAAGATAGGTTGGCATGCATCTACTACGTGTTAGTTGTAGTTTAATCATGTTTATAGCTGAAACACTGAAATTTTCTTGATCAGACTTGCAACAAGGTTGAAAAATATGAGAGAACCTGTTGCTCACAAATATCTCGAAATATACGTTGAGGATGCAAGTGGTGTATAGTGCTGATTATACTGGGATGAACCTCATTGAGATTTTGGGCTCAATTTCTCTAGTACCACATAGCTTTTTGAAACTGATTTCACGTTGTCTACAATTTGGGGTTTTTTTTAAGTTTATGTATCTTGCATACAGGGTTAGAAACTCTATAGAGGTGTAGAAGTAGTACATATCTGAGCTGGGCACAGATAGCCAAACTGGTACACTAAAAATGTAGGAAATGTTCCTAGACCCTACCTGTTATAAATCAATGAAAGATGAGGAAAAGAAGGAACAATCTTTCACAAGTGTCTTGTGGGGAAAATGGTAAAATAATAGACACAGTTTTGCCTGGAAAAAGTTTTCTCTTTGTTCTGTTTGTATATTGCCTATTCCAACATGGATTTTCAGGCACAATCATGGCTGGGGAGCAGATAACCATATATTGACTTGCACAGTTGGTAGGTTATGTGCAGTAAAAGAAGAAGAAAAAGCCAGCAATCACCTCCAAACATCCTCCCCAAACCCTGCTACTTAGAAGCAGCATGAACTGCATGCATACACAGGTCATACAATTCCTTTTCCTCATCAGAATTTTTTGTCTTCAATGCCCAGCCAATCCCAAATTTCAGGTACCTACTTGTCCCCTTGACGTAAATAAAGCAATCATTCTTCAAGGCTAATTTCTTGGTTTGTGAGAGGATAGACTGTATCACATTAAAAGGAGAACTTCAAGAGGTTTCCCTTTCCCCTTGATCTCTGTCTTTGATTTCACAGGAAAGAAACATTAACCAGGGCTGTCCTAGGAATGAGCAAGAGATCTTAGGAGCATCTCCAAGGATTCCCATGGTATTTCCTGGCAAATGTATTGCCTGTATAGCTGAATTAGCTTTGCTTGTGCTGCTTAGGAATTAACGTCCTCTCATACAGTTTTTGTTATTTTGCTATTGCTAAACTCAAAAAGTCAGGAAGCCTACAAAAATAATATATGGTTTTGGTACTACCATGACTACCAACTAAAAGATACTAGAGAAAACAGATTGTTTACCTTAATCCCTAGTTGCATACAAACTAAATATTATACAGGCAATTATTATAGAATCCTTGGAAAGTGGACTTCAAGTATACAATCAAAACAAAATCAGAGCTATTCATAAGCTAATATTTAATGCAACATGAGCTTTCTGATTTTTTTTCATTTTGACTTGGGTGTTGCTTTGCTAATCTTGCTAGAAGCATGGAATTATTATTTAAGTGCCTGTCTAGGTGCTTAGTAAAATCAGGCATGATATTTTTCATTAGTGCAAGTTAAGATTTCTACCTTCAGTAGTACTGCAGACAGCAGTGAATCAGGGTTGTTATGCTACTCCTAAGGTTAGTTTTGCAGTGTGAAATATTTCATTTACATGCTCTGGTTTAAAAGGTAGCATTTCTGAGTGATGGAAACCTGTACTGTACAGCCTTGGTATAACATCTGGGATATTGCACGTTGGGGAATGAACCAGAAGCCCTGAGTGCTGACACAATTGAACACATGATCTTATATTTACAGTATGGTATCTCATTTTTAATAGAATTTATACGGCAAAATATTCCAAACAAGGTGCTGATATCTTGCCGTTTCGAAGGCTAGTGTTTGGAGCAGGTCTGTCAATTTAGCTTTCTGCTTCAACTGGATTCTCACTATGTGTTTTTTGCTAGGTTACCTACCTGAATTCCTTCTGCTGTTATCCTCCTCCCTGTTTTTAAAATGCATGTTATTTCTGGTCTCTTGAATGGTTATTATTCAAAACATATGATATCGTAGTTCTGGAGAGAGATTATATAATAGCTACTTTGGTAATCCCTTTTTACTACTTTGATAGGAATGCACAACAGTTGTGCACTTGCACAAAATCCCTCGTTGCTCTACTGTCTTCTTTTTTTTCTAAACACTGGATTTATAAGTGATGCTCCTGTATGCCCTAGTCCTCCCAAAATAGAGCCCCCTCCAGGAGAAATTCTCATGCCTGAGGAAATTCCAGTTTACAGATGGTAAATCTCTCCTGTGGTCCAGGGGAGGGGGGAGATAAAAAAAGTTATCAGAGTTGGAAATGTATAAAAATAAAGATAAGCCAAAGAGGGAAGACAGAACCACACTGAATACCAGGTGAGGTCCTGAGAACTCCCTGCTAAATGAAGCAATTCAGAAAACATTTACGGTTGCTTTTAGGAACCAAGAATTTGTCAAGTGTTATGAAGCAGCAAGCAGCCAGCATTAGACAGAAAATGTCCTTCTACAAAAGTACTGATGCTAGCCAAAAATCTGTGCAGGAGTTATTCCTAATGTTGGTTTGTTGTTTTTTTTTTTTTTTTCCTAGTGATTTGGATGTAGACTCGCAAGTTTCTTTTTATGCACTGGAGGAAATGAAGCTTTTGAATTTGTACCCAGAATGCTCCTTCACTGAAGTATATAAATGTTTTTCCAATTTGCAACCATACCAAAATCATTTGAGAAACTCTGTGCCATTGGCAATGCTGCTGGATGAAAGACTTTATGTACCTTGTGGAGGTGTTTTACCTGTACAGGACCTTTCCCAGAATGTGTCATGGTCCACAATGGGATCCCTGGGAAATAACATCTACTGAGGTTTTTGTAGACTAAACTACACACACACCTGTTTGGCCATTTATTGAACATCCTAAGGGCTCTGCAGGTTGTTTTACAGAAGATTTTGGTGGTGAAGCTTGCAGACAAAGGAAGATCACCTTGTGTAAGAAGACTTTCAGTGGCACATATTTAACCTGAATTTTGCCATTCTGCTGCCTGCCCAAAGCAATGCAGGTGAAGGAAAGAAAATGTAACAGATGCAAGCTTTAAATTTCTCTGCAGTGAAAAATTTCAGATCCTGTCTTCCACTCACATCAAAATATTGCTGATCAATCAAAGTATGTCACTTTGGAAAAATCATATCCTTTTATTACAATTTTTCCTTTTGCTACTTTTGTATTGGAAAACACAAGCTTGCAACACACACACACACAAAATCTGAAATGATTCATTTGGAAGATATCCAAGCAGTACATTTTTCTTCATTGCTGGAACTTTTGTCTTCGTTTTCTCTGAAACAAAGTTTTGGCAAAACCCCATGTAAGTTTCCAAAGCATCTTACTTTGGACACTCTTGAATTTTCCTTTGAAAAATTATTCCATCAGAAGTATTTCCAGCCAGTGGTAATGGTAATACTCTCTATGTTTTTGCCTGCTAGGTCTCCACACTCATCTTCAGAAAAATAAGTACACTTAAAAAAAAAAATATTACTGTTTGTAATAATAATATTGACTTTAATAGTAACATAGAGTAACATAATGTATTAAGGGGGATGTACAGAATTTGCTGTTGTAATGGCATAGTGATATCTGTGTATTCTTTCCATTGTTCATCTGGAAAAAACAGAATACAAGATTCAAGTGATTCTCCCAAGAGCAATACAACTCACGTCAGAGCATCACAGCCTTATTCCAAGTTCATATGGACTTGTGTTGTGTTCTCTACTGTGTCTATATTTCCATGATGGAAAACCATCCTGGTCTTCTTTGACAACAACATTATGAAGTAATGGAGAAAATGGAGATAAATAGTCTTGAATCTGGTGACATCAGGTAGATGAAAGACCTCGGGTAGATGCAACATATCTCATTAAGGCAATTTAATGTACTAGTTAACCCCCCCCCCGCAACATAATTTGTGGACTGTATGTTAGATTTACCCAAATTGGAGAAATACAAGGTTATTTTTTAAGCAACCTAAGTAGAATTGTGAAATTGAAATAGATTGACAAATAC
Source organism: Haliaeetus leucocephalus (assembly GCF_000737465.1). Taxonomy (NCBI): domain Eukaryota; kingdom Metazoa; phylum Chordata; class Aves; order Accipitriformes; family Accipitridae; genus Haliaeetus; species Haliaeetus leucocephalus. The sequence goes on along the minus strand of NW_010973023.1, from coordinate 4,660,684 downwards.
TTGTAATTAGAACTAAAAACCTTCAGATTTTTACAGCTATTTAGAAAATACTTAAAAGCAGATTGTGTTAGCATTTTGAAATAAGCATGACTTGGAAGACTTACAAGCTGTAACATGAAAAACAAAATTAAAAAAATGCTTTAGAATTATATAATAAAACTTCAGGGTATGTTCACCCAGAATATCCACAAATGTGCCTTTTAACCTTTTCAGTATAGAGCATGTTAGTCAACTTTTGGTATATTTTTTTTTTCCCTTCTTGACTATTCTTAAAATGGAGCAAGAAAGGCATGAACTGCATATTCAAGTTGACAGTGATAAAACATTTATTTCTTACCTTTCATGACACTGTATAATAGACAGGTAAAAGATGGATTTTATGTTTTATGAAGTTTAATTTGGTCTGAAAAATGGAACAATATAAAATTATGTCTGTGAGTTTCTCATGTAAGGCAACTCTGAAATATCCTTTATGATTTTTGGATTTTTTCTTAAGCGTATGATCTTTCTGTACGAGTCTTACCTGAACCTCTATTACTTTTTCTAGAAATACCTATAGTTGCATTAACCATATTTATTGTAGCCAAAATTGTGAGTATTTAAAGCTGAAAAGATAAGGCATGTTGGTAATTTTATAGTTAAATTATTTTCATCAGATTATTGTTAGTTTTGCTAAAGATTATTTTTTTCTTTCAGATTTCTTTAAGGGAGATTTTAAAAAATGTGTTTGCTTTAAAGACAGAACAGAGTTTATACATAGTTTTGGCTGAAGAACAAAGTATTTTGATTTGGAAATAAGACTTCATGAAAGTTCTGGGGCTATTGTTTCTTGTCTCCATTCTCTTTCAGGGACAGGCTTCCCAGATTCTCAGTATTTCTCAACGATGCACTGAAGCCAAAGACATACACTGTGTGATTCTTTCCAGCGCATTGCCTTTGCATTGTCCTAGAGGAAAGGTCGTAATGACTTTCTGGAGGTGAAAGCTGTCTGCAAAGTGTACCAACAGAAGAGACAACAGACAGACAACAGCAGACAATGTCTGAATTTATATATATATGTATATATGGACAGCATAGGAGTATTTCTACATCAGCATGTTTTGAATTTTGGTAGAAATTTTTTAGTATTTGAAATATTTTGTTAGAAAATTTTTAGTATTTTAATTGCCACTGAAGAGCAACTAATTTCCCTGGAAAATGCTGATTGGAGAAGCACTTTTTAAAGAGCTGTATTCAGGACTTAAGCCACAGGGTTGTTTGTTACCTTCAGAAAAGGTCTTTAAATAATGTTCTACTTCGTAGAATATTTCAGCTGTCCAGGTCAGGCTCTACAGTTTACAGCTCAGTTTCCTAATGTCCTGAGGTTCCAACTGAACTGACTCAACATAACATGCCTACCTTCCCTATTTAGTCTGACAACTGGGTTTAATGTATGTAACCAAAACTACAGGATTCTGGAAAAGCCTTCAGCATGGATGGCATCTCCACACTGACTTTTTTCCCCCACATTTGCTGTATCGCCTTCAGAGAGTATCTTGTCCAGAAGCTGAAATATCATGAGAAAAGTTACTTTTGTCCTGAAAAACATGGCAATCCTTTGGCGACTGATTCATGCTTGAGGAAAACAAAAATGATCTGTCCCAGATTCCTGATTTTTTTGTTGTTGTTGTTGTTGTTGTTGCTTGTAACCAGTGTCTAATTTTAAAACAACTGTATCCAGATTTAATTACTGATTTCCATTACTGTGGTGTGTTGAAGGTACGGTTAGGGTCACAGTAATTTATGGGACATCTGTTCATTTGTGTCTTCTTGGTCTTCTGCGGAGGGGAAGAAAGGAAAAGAAATCTGTAGTATTTCCAGGGAAAATAAGGTTCAAAGAAGTCTGGTTAGAATCAGCAACTCAAACAGCGGTACACTCTGCAACAGAGCTGTGGCACAACCTACAGCTGACTGAGTCATCCTCAGAAAGATGTTTGCGTGATATACGTGATTTTTTTTTTTTTAATGTGAGCCCTTTTTACGACATTTTGAGAATTATGAATCAGAACTGATTAATAACCTTGGATAAGCTGCCAGTTGAGACAAATCCAAAAAACAGAGCCTCAAGATTTTAATCTCAACCAGTTTGTATAACAGTATGCAATGCAGATGAAGGAATTGATCACAAAGAAATGACTGTGTAGTCAGGAAAGATTTTTACCCCTATTTGTCCTGCAGCTTATTTTAGAACTGAGTTTTAGTCAGTCATTACATTGATCAATCTATTATCCTACTTTCTGTCCCAGTTGCCTGATATTAGCAGTTCTGTCTACTTCACTTACAGCTTGTTTTTCTTTAATCACAACTTTAACTGACTGATTTAGCTGTATGTTTGTTCAAGGTTTGTAATAGTCACATACCCCCATATCCCAAAGAGAGAAGTTTACAAAATAATTTTAAAATTCCATTTTGGTATGTGTGTGTGTGGATCATGGAGATGTTTCTTACTTTCTTAATAAACAGATTTTTAAAAAACTTAAAAAAATTTCTGAAACCTCTGCATACCCTTTTGGAGAGTTTTTTTTCTATGCAGACAGAAGTCGTGCTGTGCTTCATTCTCTCATTTCTTTTTTGGCCTAAGATTGCCTTCATACACAAGTGTCATTGTTGGATTTTTTTTTCTGTCTAAGCAGCTGAATTTACAAAAATCATCCTCTTCTTGGGTGCATCCATTTTAAATGCTCAAATGAAGGCAGCTTGTGCCTGATTTTTAAGCACAGATAAGCTCTGGAAACTTTCAGTTCAAATTATGGGTCCTTGAGACAAAAATCAGATGGCAGATCTCAACCTACTCTCATGATTGTCTCTGGAATTTTGGCTTAGATTGCATAGCACCATTTGATGCTTCCCAGATTTCAGATGGAAATATTACAAACAACCTTTTCTTAGTATCCTTAATCTATTCCCCATGAGGCTTGTCGGTGAAGGATCCTGGATGCCTTCCTTGTCCAAAAGTTGTTCAAGAATCCTAGGCAAAGCTGTGCTTGGTGCTTTACCATGGGACTGGTGCTTGCATAGCTTAAGAGTAAGATGGATGCTTTTAGTAGCAAATATGCAGAACACGCCACTTTACAACTCCTCTTTTATCAACAGGATGTGAAGAGATCGATGCAAAGGATCAGATTCTTAAATATTTCACTGGAGAAACTGATCCCAAGAAACTAGAACTGGAAGACAAGTTCATTCCTTCTTTGTTTATAAACACCCCCAAAACCTAAGTCCTTTTAATCCTTCAGAATTATGCTCTAATATAAGACAAATGCAAATCCATGCATTTTGAATTCTGAATACAAATTCAGAATTATATTTTTGCATGGATTCTGTGTTCTTTTAAAGTGACATTCAAAAGAAAAAATAAGTATCAAATCACATGAACCCTGGAGAAATATGGTGATTTAGGAAAGCATTGATATCCCTCAGTTGAAGAGAGCGTCTCCTGTTCTGTAGATTGTGCTATCATGCACACGGTCTAGAGATGTAAAGCTGGGATGTCTTTTGCTTTTGTGACATTTTTAGATACAGTTTGTGGTATCGCTTCCTGCTATTCTTTTGTTTGTTGCATTGCAATAGTCGACATAGTAATACTGACTGAACAAGCCACTGCACTTTCTATGTCTAAATGTTTGTAAGTATATATTTGTAAATGATCAAGCAGAATTACACCTTGAATTAAGAATTCCTCTCTTTACATAGCAAATTCTAAAAATCTTTCTATGGGTATCTACTCTGAGAGAAAAATTAATGTGAAGAAAACCTCATCCTGTGCAAACTTGGCCCCTCCTGGTGGTTCTTTTCACACTTCTTATGTGAAATTGCCCTTGGAATGAAAACAGAAAAATACAGTCAAGAAAATGATGTAGCTCTGAACCCTGGTGTAATTTACATCAGCACTTACAATAGACAGAGCGAGACCGTTAAGAATGGAGCTATTTCCTGTATTTTGTTTAGACATCCCTGCTGCAGAAACATTTTTTAAATGAGAATTTTATTCCCACTGATGCTTATTTTCAATTATTTTAAAAGAACACATTAAAAAGCTTTGTAATTGAGAAAATACTAACTTGACTGAATTTTCACATTTGATTACTGACCACTGCTGAGAAGCCAAGTTTCCTCCATTTGCTGTAAGTAGATGAAAGCATGACACCCGGGACTTTGGCTCTTTGTCCCAACAAATAAGTCATATTCATTCTGAGATAAAATGTTCCCTTTAGTCCTCATCTAATTACTAAATAGATTCAGTAGCCTAAAATCTTCAATCAAATCCTAACCTTAAGCCTTCATATAATTTTTCCTTCAGTTAATATCCTGCCCAAACAAGAGCTATTTATTAGAAGGATCTCTCTGGTTTAATCGGTTATATTAACGTTAATAAAAGTAGGGTGTAGACCCTGTCCTATGCTAATTGAAGATCTAGCATTCTCCTAGTGCTCTCATGGTTGCCTGTTAATATTTGTAAACAGCATATCAGTACCTTGGTTACCACTGTCTCTGCAGTTATATCAGCTATATGTAGTGTCTTGGCATGGCAGAAATAAATTACAGTCCTTCAGCATTTCTTTGCATTCAGTTAGAGATTCTGTGGGAACTTCTGTTGATATAAAATTTGAATTTAGGCTATCAATATATGACAACCAATTAAGGGTGTTTATGATCTTACCAATTTCTCTCATATTCTATAGGCAGGATGGCTTACCCCAAGTCTGTAAATTTACTTGCCCATTCTCAGTGTGTAGTTGTAATATAAGTTGTGTGGACAGTTAATACATGAGATATGTTGAAGTTTAGTACAAAAGTTTTGGATAATTCCCACGATACAGTGCAAGTACTACTGTACATGTCACCACTGTAGCAAACAAAGCATCACCATTTCTTTCTATTCACAATAACTACTATGGATAATAAAGCTGCTGTCCTACTTTCCTTTCTTTTCTATGTTCCTGGAAAATATTTTCTATGCGAGACCACCAGACAAGTGCAGTTTTCTCTTTTTTCTCTCTGTTTCTTGTACAGGACCAAGAACCTTGAGCTTAAGGAAGGATCATAAAAATAGGGAGAAGTCCAGCAGGAAGATTGTATTTTAATCCAACAATCCATAAAGAAATTAAATCTCTTGGGAGAAAGAAGCCTTCAATTTTAAAGTTAAAATTCTAACAGAAGATTTAATGTTTGAAATAATAGATTTTTATATTAAAGCTAAGCTGAGAAATGATTGAAAGCTAGGGCACTTAAAGCTTTGTAGACCTCTCTCTGCCATCTATCTTCACCTCAACAAATGTGTGAAACATGACTACTTAAGATATCTAAACTCTTATGTCTAAGCAAAAATACTGGAAAAGGAGTGTCTAGAACTCCAGCTGCCAAAATTCAGCGCTCTTCATAATCAGGTGTCAGTCTGGAGTACTGCGTGGAGACAGCTCTAGTGATCTTGGTGGGTGAATGTCTTATGGCCACTGAGCAGGGGAAGACATGTACGTTACTGTTGCTTGATCCATCAACAGCCTTCGACACCACCGGTCTCTTGGGTGCAGCTGATTCACTTACAGGACCTGGCTGGATGTGCAGCTCTGAGCTGGTTCTGCATGTTACTCTTGGACAGATAACAGAAGACCCTCCCTTGTGGGATATGTAGTTTTCATTCCTCTACTCTATCTTTTTCAACATCTTTGTGGGATCTATCATCGAGCACATGCATACACAGCTGCCTGTCTGCTTTTGCAGAGGCAGTCAGTATTATTGCCCAGATGTCCCGGTGCCTTTGAGAAACAAATGCATGGCTGAAAAGAAGTGGGATCCAGCTTTTTGTGCATAAGACAAGGTGGGGTTAGCCATGGGAAAGGCAATGCTTCGAAGAACTCACCTCTTGTTGAGGGCTTTTCCCCACGGATCGTCAGCATGATGCACAGACGCAAGCTTCATCTGGGAGTGCCATCAGTCATAGGTACACAGGCGGCAATGTCAAGGAAGGTCTTCTTTTGGGGCTAGCAAGAAGTGTGTGCTCATTTGCCTTGAGCGGTGGACTGGTTTCAGTGATCTGCCTGTTAGCCATCTCCAGCCTACAGCACTTCAGTTCACTTTGTCTTGGGCCGACTAGGAACAGCACATGGAAAGTGGATCAATAGGCTGCGATCTATCTCGTAGAAAAAGGAGACCAAAGTGGAAATGTCAGACAAGTGTTACACACACGTTTTTGACTTCTCTTTTGACACTTCATTCTTCCAAACCAGCCTGACAATTGCAGCATTTGAAAGACAGTCCTGTGCCCACTGTGGTGAGGATGCTGCAGATAATAGACCTTAACAGTATGTATCTTGGAGATGGACGCAGGTTCTTCTCCATAGAAAATCTTCACCACCAAGGGCCAAGCAAATCTTTTGTCTCATCCCTGTCTCACAGACTTTAAGACTAAAGTATGATATTTGGGGCAGTTTTCCTGGTGTAGAAGTAGCAGAAAAATTTCATTTTACAATTGTCACAAGCAAGAAACTACATGAACAAATCAAACACTTCTTGAAAAAAGAAAAGGAGTGCTTTTCTTCAGACCAAAATATTAATTTGAAACTTGATTCTGTGATGGTAATAATATGCTATAAAATCCAAGACAGGAATCATTAAAAAACACAATTAACAATGGTGCACACCTCAAAAAAGAAGAGATACAACAATAGTAATTTTGAATAATAGTTTTAAAATGACAAAAATCAATGAATACTAATACGTGTAGTAAAAAAACCTCAACTGAATTAGCTGACAAAAAGTGAACAAACGGCAACACGCCATGGCTGCAGAAAAGCTTTCATATAAAGTAAACCAGAGAGAATACAAATGAGAAACTGCTGGCACATGTTCTGTGTAAAGAATAAGATGAAGTATCCCAAACTGCGTCAATTATTAAAACTAAAGGCTCAAACTTTGACATATGATCTAGAAATCATAAATAACACTTTCAAAGAGCAGTGTCAGACACTCTAATCTTCCAAGTTGCTTTAAACAGAAGATAAAGTTTGTAAACAAAAGCACTTTACTGAAACTTTCACCAGATCAAAGTGTAACCTTAGACTTAATAAGAAATAATAAATGCTGTTAAAGTCTAACAGTGGGGAAAGTAACGTGCTTAGATGAGCTGCCAGTAAACATTCAGTGAGAAATCATACATCCACAACCAAACTGTTATTGGAAGTGTTTAACCAAACATTTGAATCAAAAAGTCTGTTATTACACAACTCGACAAGCCCAATGAACTGGTTTTCCTATCTATCTGCAGCCTTGGATATTGGTCTTAAACATCAGACTACATTTATACCAGTGCTGAAATACACTCCTGCATGCAAAGAGCACATACAGGTACTCAAATCTCTAGTAAGCCTGAAGTGAAGGTTTAAAGGGGAGGAGAGGCTTGCTGAGACACTTCTTCAGCTCATTGCAAATGATTTCCACATAGATCAACCTGAATTATTTCCATTGTGCTTCACTGAGGAGGATTTGGAGTTTTGTGTTTATTCACCACAAGAGTTTGATAATACAGGTTTGTCCATTCAACTGACTGGGAGACTCTTCAGATTCATTAAAATGGAAATACTTGTTGACTAGTCTCAATAAAAAGCAAAACCCCCAAACCAAAAAAAACCCCAAACCCTGACACCTTCACTTTAGAAAGACCTTCATAAAAATTGGATTAAAAATATTGTGTAATATCCTGACCAGGTCTGTACATACTAGCAATTTAAACTCGCCCTTTTTAAAATGACACCAGGGAGCTAGACAAGGCTGTCTATTATCCTCTTTCCTTTTTGCAATTGTAATTGAACCTTTAGCCTTATTTTTCAGCAACTAAGAATTGCTTCAAGGAATGAAAATTGGAAACTCCATAAATTTGGGTCCATTGTATGCAGATGACACATTGATTTGCTCCTGTAATCCTGGTCATAATCTACCTATAATCCTACAAACAATGGATTGGTTTTACATTAAGGCTCACTTCTTTGCAGCTACAACAATAAAACCTGTTTTCTTAAAATGAACACACAGTTGCAGAGCCTACCTGACCAAAGTATAATCAGATGAGACAGGATTCTGCTCGATACCTAGAGATAATCATATGTGAAGCTAGCATCCACATATAACTAAAAAATTCACTTCCCTGAGTAGAGCATGAATTGATTTATGCATGTCCTTATTTTTCTTCAAACTTTTTCTGGAATTATAAAACCAACGAATATGATAAAGCTTGTCTTTTTGTTTCCCTATTTCAGGATCTTTCTCTGTTAGTGCTATATTTTTTTCTGTATTATTTTAATCTTTTCCCTCACTTTGTATGAATGAAATAATTCTTAAGCTTTGTAATCACTGTTAGAAAAAGGTGGGTCAACTTCAAAACATTTAGAGTTATTTCATATTAAAATTTTAGTTCATTATGCTTGGGATGGCTGTAGCTGCAGAACTGAGATACTATTGCTGTAGTACGTTATACATAGTAAGAAATTACAATGACAAAACCTGCATGCTGGAATTACCAGTAGCTGCCTGAGACAAAACCCCTAGCTCTGGAGATGATTGGAAAAATGCAATGCATTTTTCTTTATCTACTCCTTGAGCAATTCTCAGAGTAAATTCTTAGATCTCTGTCTAATTATTTGAAAGAGCTTGAATGATTGGAACAGATACCCAAAATTTGGTGATGCTTTTCAAAGTCCAAATATCACATATGTCAAGGTGTTCAGCAATTAGACCAGTCTGGCCTATTGTTTTGCTGTCAACAACATTAAATATGAAATTTTCAGCTGAACATCATACAAGCAGATTACATAATGTTATATTAGAAAAGGACTGTTGCACAGATATATTGACAAAGTGTTCCTTTTCTACTAATTAACTCTCAAATTATGTTATTTTAGCAAATATGGATAGTTAAAAATGGAGCTTTAATTTTTAGAATAAGTTTGCTCTGTTTGGAATAAGATTCAATAGTGACTCATTCCAAATATATATTGATTTTCTTTAATATGTTACACAGGTTATAATTAACTCTTCAAAGAATAGCTTCGTTTCAGACAAATTTGTCATTTAGCTGTCATAAAATATACATACCATAAAACATTAGAGTGTGACGGAGTATCCTAAATTAGCTATTTGAAAAGGAGAGTGACAAAATGGAAAAGTGACACAAATGGCTTCTGCTCCCAAGTTTTTAATTTAATATCAGCTGGACTACCTACCTGCTCTGTATTCATTGCACTCACACACAAAAATAGTACTACTTTCTTCTGAATATATCACACAGAAATTGGGCAAACAAAGTTTTCTATCAGAGAAGCTAAAATCAGCATCACATTAAAAAAGCTGGAAACCTATAATGTTTGTTTTCAGCTTTCACAATTTCCATAACATAGGTGATTATTTCCAGACACAAGACACTCTTTATTTCAGTCCTCTGTGCTTTATTCTATTTATCTGGTAGTGTAAAGCTAGTGAAGACTAGATTGTAGGTAATAAGGATGTAAAATTAACCAAAGTCAAAATCACGTAGTGCATATCCAACATGATACCAAAGACAAATAAAGCCAGAATGATGCTGGTTTTATCAGTTAAGCATTAATGTATATTCCCAGTAGGCAGACACAGGGGCTATTCACATTGCATTTAACTTTTCCTTGAAATAAAAAGTATGATCAAGGACAGATGACTTGGAGTACCACTAGTGTACACACTGTATCAATGATAATGAACGGTAGAACCCCAAAAACTAGGAAAATGGGATGACTTCCTTTGACAGTTATGGGGGCATACATACATTTTAACTGCATCTGTTCTTAAGAAAATCTGAGCCACATCTAAACTTTCTGCACTTGCTCTTTTAATGAGCTTGAGGATGGCTGGGACCTCATTCTTGTGGCCAGTCAAGATACACAAGACTGAAAGAAGGCCATTTTTTACATGTGTCTAAATGCAAAGAGGAAAAAAACCTTTACTAGTCTAAGTAGTTTATGCACCAGATTTTTTTTCTTAGCAGAATTTAGTACAAACATCAGATTAGAAGTGCAGATGGACTAGTTATGATTAGCTTCTCTGCTTAGTGGGAGAAATCCATAAACATGAATTCTGGTGAATTTGTCACTTTGCATTGCTAAATTTTAGTGGCTGCTGTTACTTTGAACAAGTTGGAATTGCTGTTTTTTTTCTTTTCTCCTTGCAAGGGCTATGATTTCCAGCATACAGAAAGTCACAGTAGTTGACTTGAGATGTTACACATATGTACTTTCTTTGGTAAATTATGAGCCCAAGTCTACAGAATGCACTAGCAGATGTAAATTAACATTTTTTACCATTATGGAGGTTTAGATGTCCAAGCACAATCCCACAGCCCTGTTTAATGCAAAATCACTATTAAAAACAATAACAACTGTGTGAGATTTCACCAAGTGTGACATCTAGTCTACGTCCAAGTAGATGATGCAATAGTTAAACAGCCACTTGTGATTTATTATGTGTACAAAACTTATGGAGAACTCTCAGCAAAATGGTCATTGGTAAGTCACGCTCCCTCAATCTGTTTTGTTCATTATGGCTGCTCCTGCCTCGATGGGTTAAATTAACTTGCTATATAATCATGACCACGCTGTAGTTTGGAATTAAGTTCGAGTGAGCTCTTTTCAACAGTTGAAATAATTTCACAGGCTCCATTATCAAAATTTTCCTCTGCAAGGGTAGTATTTTATGTGTCTCCTGAGTGTCCTATAAACTCCCAGTATTAATAGTGTGTTAGTGGTGATATTGATGCGTGATAGCATGGATACTGCATGGCTGTTACAATGCTTTAAGACTGTAAACCATTTTCAGCAGTGTTCTTTGCAAGGCTAAGGCTTGATAGTGTAATATAGCACTGCTAATTATATTGATCTAATTAATCTAATTAAATTGCAGCTAGATATGTTGTACATGTAATTTGTCTATATTAACATTATGTAAACCTATTCTGCTTGTCTGTGCATTTTATATACAATGCCTCTTTAGCATTTGACCAGGAAAGTGATTGTGTGCCTCCTGCATCTCATACTGGTGAGAAAGAGATGTGGTGATCAGGTGGTTTATGAGATGAGGAAAGCCTGACCATTTTTTAAATCTGGTTTTGTTTGAAGAGACAAAGGAGTTTCTCTTCCTGGAGCTTAGAAAATGTCTTCTCTGCTTCCTTGGTTGTTTATACCCCCTATGACAAAAACACACCTTCGTTTTTCAGAATTTCAGTGCATTGCTTTCAAAACATAAATAACAGACCAAATGGTCCAGAGTCACTTTTGCTGGAGCAAGGGAAACATAACCGCACTGCTTTGGTATTTCTCTCTCGCGTGCAAGAGGAGTACAGGGAAAATTCACTCCTAAGGGAGCAGGTACCTTGCTCCTGCTGCTCCCCACCGCTGTTAGTTCTGCCTTCCACCAGCCACTCCAGAGGAGAGGCCTTAGCAGAGAGGCCAGCAGTTGAAGAAAGAGCAAATCTTTGACTTTGTTGACCATGGACTCTTCTTGTGTAGCAAAGGCTCTTTTCATAGGTGTACTTACCCATTGTGGTTCTAGCAATGAAGGTAATGTAAGCAGATGGTATCTCTACCCTCCTCCTAACACAGGACACACACTTGAATGTCATCCAAACTCACCCTTCTCCTGGGTTTTCTTTTATCATCAATTAAATCAAAGCAAATATTCCTTCGGCATGAGCTGGCTTTCCAGACTTTGCATAGTTTTTGCTTCTTGTCTTTAATTCAGAGACACTCCATCATTTTCTATGATGCCTGTCTGGCATTAGGAAGACTCACTTGGTTTGGTTGCTATTCTGAGTTCGCTGTGTCACTCTGCAGAGTCATGGCAGACTGCACCACGTTAAAGGAAGATTGTGACTATTTTCTTCCACGTCAGCCTCCTGCAGCAATTAGTGCTGTCCCTGCTTAGTTAGCCAAATCAGCTGAATGCTAAAAATACACAATGTTGGGCAGGTTAGGAGCCTGAAGGGTGGTTGAATACTGCGTTCAACTATCTTGATATTAGATTTATTTGTATTATTTTTTTAAAGATTAAAATTATTAAGATAAAAATGCTTTATTTGCCTTTAATTATGATGCAGGATTTTTTTAAAACTCTGCAGTGGATATTCTAGGCCAGGTTTTGCTGCTGCTTATATGGAGAATTGAATGATCCTCCTTTCCTGCTGACCACTGCCTTGTTGATGAAACTGCCCCCACATGTCTAATGTCGGGAAAATGGAGTGACAGAGGAAAAGGGAATAAGAAAGATATTTCCAAAATCTCCTTTGCCTTTGTGCAGTGTAAGAAGAGCTGGTTTCTTCAGCTTACTCTTACTAATGGCGTTAGTTAAAGTAAAACATTTTAAACCAATTTTCAATTCTGATTAATAGAGCTAGCCAGCTATGGTTGTAATTATTTTCCAGGTGAAACAGTTTTCAATTTCCAAAGAAATGAAGTCAGGAAAGCCACCTGGGCTTTCAATAGTAATCTAACAAGATTCTAGAAAGATGCCTTGTTTACTGTGCTTGGACAAGAAAGAGGTAGTGTAAGTCATCCTTCTCCTTTTGTGTTATCTCCCTTTCTGAGGATGGCATAGGGCGGGACTCCACAAGTCAGAAAATTTAAAATTGGAAGTCTTCCACAGGTGGCTTTTTCCCCCTTTGCTCTAAAGTCTTTTAGACCATGTAGAAGCCATATGCACAGCAAAGGCAGCAGCCATAATCCTACAGCTTATCTGTCTGTGGTGCGTATGTATGGAGTGTGTGATGGGGGACTGGAGTTTGCTCTCTAAGGTTTTCGCTCGGGCTGAGATATGGCAGAGAGATCAGAAATAGTGTAACAGAGGAAGACATGAAAGATGAAGAGCTCTGTAGATGACCTGTTGAAGTCAATAGAAATACCCTCAATAGTGTCAGTAGACTGGGAGTCAGGCCCTCTTAGAGAGAGGATTGGCATTAATATTTTTGAGAAAGTGAAATCCTGGGGGTCTGCAGAAGAGAAAAACAACAACAAGCCTGAAGGGACTTTGGAGCAGAGCCAGCAGAAGCTGCTGTCATCTCTATCCTGCTGTCCTTTCTTGAACTTGGCACAATCAGCTGATCTGCATGAATGTGATGTTTTTATGGCACTGGTTATAATTGGTAGTGATAGCAGCATGACTGAACGAGACAGCACATTGTATGAAAACAGGTTGAAGGGAGGATGGGATTCAGTTATAAAATCTTAAAACTCATTTAATCAGAGCATTTTTTTTGCTAATCAGAATATTTTCTATGAATCTTGGAAATTGCAGACTCTGATCACAAACCAGAAAGTATGAGAAGGTCTCATTCATAAGTGCTTTATCTTCTCAGGAACAAGTCGATAAGCCTTTATTGTTTAATTTTTCTTTCTTGGGAACTGGGCAGCTGACATTTTTTCAAAGTCCCTTAATTTGTAGGGGACTTTGTGGGAGTCACAAAACCCCATTAACCGTATTTTTCATCTGGCTTTAGGAGGAATATATTTTAAAATGGTAAAAGAAAAAGACTTTGAACAGCTTCTGATAACTCACAGTTTAAGCATGGCTATAAAAAGAAAATGAAAAGGCAATTAAAAATGGAATATTTCTTTCTTCAGTCCCCCCCCCCCCCTGTAATTTGTCACTATTTCTTGTAGGCAGGCAGAAGGATGAGGCTAGAGAAGACCATTTAGCACTGCAAAGCTGGCTGTTATAAAGCACCATAACTTGGCATTAGAGTGGGGGACTGATTTTTTTAAATTTGTATCATCCCCCCAAAAAGTCCTGAACAGAGGTGTGTTTGTTTTGTTTTTTTTAAATTGGGAAAGAAATGAAAAGAAATTCATTAACCTCTCAGCAGCACTAACTGTAGGCAGCAAGGGTAATAATAGGCCATGTTTCTTCAGATTCGGTTCTTGGCTCTAAGTACCCAGAAATCCCCTCATGACACATGAGAAACGTACACGTATATATATCCCAGAGGGTCAACAAAAGCAGGCTTGAAACTCTTGCAGTGTCCATATTTGCGCATGCAAACTGACATTTGCGCTTCTATAAATTCATCCATAAATAGGTGTGAGGAGTTTCTCCGGTCGCTGGGTGCTGCACCCAGCCGAGGGAGGACCTATGTCCGTACCCCTTGCCTAAGCAGAGTGGCAACAGGGGCTGGCTTCCACACCAAAGCAGTATAGCCAGAAGGTCCCAGGTTTTCTTGACTTGCTTTTCCAGCAGTAGCGTGAGGTCCATGTGGATATTTTGGATGAAATAAATATTTGTATGCTGGTAAGCAAACATAAAATAGTATCGTTATTTAAAAGGGTGTTGAAAGCCACTGACACTCTCTCTTGTGTGTATACATGTAAAGTTGTACTTATTTATCACACGTGTTTATAAAACAGCCACCACTATATCATCCGAGCTCAAGTTTTGTGAAAAGTTCACAAGTCCATATTTCACATGAGCCATATGCTGAGCTGAAGGCACATAATTTACAAACCTTTTAAGCGATTGTGTTACCAACAATTCACATTCCTGCTCTCAAGATAAAGTCCCAGCCCATTCCATCTGATCAGCATCTTATTCTTCAAGCAGGTGTCATGGTTTCTGAATTTTGTCCAGATGGCAGCTGATGTGGAATGAGAGACTGAGTGAATAAAATCAAATGCTGTGAGAAGAGCCGGTGAGCCTTTGCTCCTCGTGTTACTGCTAGTGACAATAGATTTAGTGCAGCTATTGTTCATGATCTGTGAGTTTATTAGAGCTAAATGGTTAGGATTATCTCATCAAATTATAACAATCAGAGAAAGTGATTGAAAATACCCGCTTAAATATATTGCGTTTCATTCTAGTTCATCAGCGTTTTGCAGTTCATGGCTTTTGGTGGTATGCGTGTGTACGTATATCTGTTGTCCGGACCTGGTTCAGCATTCATTCTTCCCGGTATACCTTTCATCTGTTGAAAAGCAACAGCAAAGCTTGTAGACACGATACCGAGTGCAATGAAAGTTTCAATATATATGTGCGTGCAAAAAAAGGATTGGTCCCGTGGGCTGTCTCAGGGAGCGTATAACTACTAATTGGACCTGCGAGGGTCAGCAATTAACCTCTGAGCATTTCAGGCCCCGTGACAGAGCCACCTTTCTCAGTAAGCCAGCTCCTGGAGCTGCATGCCACAGCCGGGCAGGAGCCCTACGAGCACAGGGCAGAGGGGAATGGTGCGAGATCCGCAGCCCTTCCCCATCCACCCACGTTTGGGACAGGACTCTAACGACTGATGCCCTGTTAAATAATTATGAAACCGTGCCGTATGCGCCTCCGTACTGCTCGTGTTAGGTTTGATCCGCCCATTGGTTTTATGGGGATGCCGGGTATGAATGCTGTACGTGCTGCCTCACCCAGAGCTGAGCAGCCTCGAAAGTGAGTTGTCAGGAGTTACTTCACTCTCTCAAACTCCATTTCTGTCACCTGGGTGTTTGCCTCCAGAAAAATCCATATCTTTGAGTTGCCTCTCAAAGAGGCTCTTATTATGACACTAGTGGGCAGACCCCTTCACAGTTTGTAAAATAACCTGCTGCCATGTCAGATTAGGTTATGTGCCATCAAATTATTTAAATCTTCACAGTTACATTTGTTCTACAGACGTGCATGCTCTCTCTTGAGACTAACATTTCTGCACTTTTACTTTCCTTTCAGGTCATTCCTTTTTTTTTTTTTTTAAATTCTTTTAGTGGCAAAATTGGTTCTCAGAGCTCTTTTTAAGACCACAAAAGAAGAGAGGTGGTGCTTTGTGTACATTCTATGGTTTTTCTGTCCAATGCCTCTAATGTCAAAACTGCTACAACCTTCTTCCAAGAGAAATGCTAAATCATAATGTGGTAAGAAAGGCACCCTCGACAGGTCTGCGAATGACAGCTCTATAATTTCAGCATTATTTGAATACAATGTAGAAGTGCCTTATATGTTTAAGCAGCTTCATTTTACATCTGCTTTTTAGAATAATTGATTCATACTTGTCTGCACAGGCTTTGAATAGTTCTGCTTTTCTTTCTTGGTGTCTTTGTCTATCCTTTTTTTTTTTTTTCTTTTTACTCCCTTGAATTTTTTTTCTATAATATTTATTTTACCAGTGAGAAGATGAGAGGGTCAGGCTGAGCATGTGTTAAACTGAGCTGCAGTGGAACAAGTCAGTTTTACCTCTGCGCTCATTACAGCCATAGAGCAGAACGACTTGAATTACATGTGGATTTTTTCCTGCCTACTTTCATACATATGCTAACATGCATTGCTTTATTTGTGGCTCAAAAATTGCCATCATTATTTCTGAATACTGAGGTATATTTGATCTATTTTAATATTTCTAAATTATTTTTGCCATTGTTGCTCAAGTCTCCGTGGGTTGGTTGGAGACCTCAAAAGACCTTCCAGTGGCTCCTGATGACAATTTTTCACTGGGAGACGGTGGCTTCAAACCCTACTGAACCAAAAAAGTTGATAGTCCAACATTTTTTTTTTGCCATGGTGTTTCTGCGTCATTGAACTGACAGCTGAGATCCTACCCTGTTTCCTCTGTGCCTGATGTCAGATGCAGCCAGTGAAAGGGTAAAGGCAGCGGTGTGGACTGGGAAAAACAATATATTTTGCAGAGTGACCACCCTGGCCAGAGCTGTGTGTCATATGTCAAAAATCTGCGAGACCTGGCAGATGTCCGTGGAGGCAGCTTTGCTTCTTGTGGCGTGCCCGAGGAACTTGCGCCTTGCTGCTCTGACACCAAGCCACGGTTGTAGCCTCCACGGCTGGTACCGCACCACCAGCAGCACTCAGGAAAACCAGCTAAGGGCTGTGTTATCGTGTCAGGGCTGCGTGTGGACTCAGCATGGGGTGGGATTCACCCCCACGTTGCTGCGTGGGAACACCAGGAGCCAGTCCTACCTGTGCCCGAAGCGGGGCCCTTCTCCCTGCACATCCCGCCGTGGTTTCCCAAGGCTGGGAAGTTGTGAGGCAGGTGTAATGCAAACCACTGCAAATCAAGAGCATCTCCACAAAAGGTGGTGCTTTAAAATGCATGAGCCCATGGAAAATGAGGTCAAAACTAGTCTCTCTCCTTTGTTTTTTTCACTGTGAAAGCATGCTGCTTTCCTCAGTTAATGGGTACTGAGCCAGATGTGAAGAAATGTTATTGGAAGGGAGAAAGAATTAGAATTACAGAGAGGGAAAAATCTTTCTGAAAAGCATTGGTAAATACGGTTTAATAAGGTGTTAGCCTAAAAGCTCTACCGTCTTTATAAAAAATATTGTAGTTATTTAGTGATACCACTTCTTATTGGAGACAGTATTATAAACTAAAAGACAGCCTGTTCTCAGCCTCAGACTTTCCAATGAATAAAAATATTAACAATTAAATAAAATAAAGAAAAGTATGCTTTAAAAAAATTCATAAACGCTGGGCTAACATGGCTCTTTTCCCATCCCACGCTTGCACACTGGAGACTCTCTTACAGCTGGCTGTGGTGCACCCCATTACCGCTCTCTGATGGGGAAACCATGAGCTGTCGTGCACCCAAATCAACGTTCTTCAACGTTTAGCTTCCATTTCAAAACTTTCTTTTTCTGATATTTTTGTCCATAACTGTATGGGTTGTATGATTTCTCTCTTCTGAGCTATTCTGCCTGTATTGATGCATTGTTTTAGTGTTCTTAGCAGGAATTAATACGATGCTTGAAATGTTGGTTGTATCTTTGTACCACCTTTGCTCTCCCTGTAATGTTTGCTGTCATGGAGGGCACCATGAAAGTGCTGGGAAAGCCTCCTGGGGAGTGGGCGCATGTGCATGTGAACGTTCCACACAGTGTGAAATTCCTGATCAGATTATCTGCAAGGAGAAATGTGAGAAGATTAAGTCAGTTTGCAGCTCAGGTATTGCAGAATGGGCAGTGTCAAAGCTTTGAGATCAGCCTAGGTAGTGATTTCTGGTTTGGTATGAAACAAAGAGCTCTTTAGATAGTGTCATAGCATGTAAG
This sequence comes from Haliaeetus leucocephalus, assembly GCF_000737465.1. NCBI lineage: Eukaryota > Metazoa > Chordata > Aves > Accipitriformes > Accipitridae > Haliaeetus > Haliaeetus leucocephalus. The sequence continues at coordinate 4,642,615 of NW_010973023.1, read as the reverse complement.
GCTTATAGATAGATAGAACTGAAGGGAATAGGTAATAACCATAAAACAGCATTATGAAAATATAAACCATAATTAGTGATAATGGGTTACTCTCTTAATTAAATACATTAAAGTATGGATGCAGAGTCTTGATGCATGGATGCTTTTGTCCAAGAGCATATGTGTGTTTATATACTGATCTAACATTGATGTATAACTGACGCATTAAATATGCATTCAAAGGATGAATACTCTGCCCTAATGTTAAATGGGTCTCTTTAGTGCTGTGTAGTTGTACAAATATATGGAAGAAGATAGTCCCTGTCCCCAGATTTCCCATCTAAAAAGAAAAACATAGAAAACTTAACTGTACATGTACTTAGGGTAGCTCAAGGTTGTCAGTGGGGTAGGCCAGGTTAAGTCATACCTGTGGGTGCTCTGCTCGTTCTGCCAGAGGACCTGAATGCCGGTGAGATGTCTCTACTCCTTATTAATCCAGGGAACAGAGCCTCACAATTAAAATTCAGGTTCCCCGTTCTGATTTCAGTGTCAGCAGCCTGGGGGGTTATGTGGTAGGAGCGCTTCTCTTCCTCTTTCTGCCATCTTCGGCAGCAGCAACTCCATCGCTTTCCTCCTTTGTAGCGATGGAAGAAACCTGAGTCCTCTGAGTAGTTAGATGATTATAAAGGGGTTAGATTTCAATTAGTACCAGGGAGGGGGAAGTGTTGAAACACATCCCAAAGTTAGACGTTTATTCTAGTGAGTGTTTATGCCATCACCTTCCCCGTTGGTGTTGGGGACCAGCTGTGGCCAATGTGCACCACTAGCATATCAGCGCAGAGGCCCAGCCTTGGTGGCTCTGCGGTGCTGTCCTCCCCATTACGTCTCATCAGTAGCCCAAAATAACTGGAGTTTATTGGCTTTCTCTCATGTGCTGTGTTATTCCTATTGCTTTAGAGAAAATTCATGCCTGCCAACATGAATTTTCCTTTTTTGATTTAAAGGTTTGTCTAGTTCAGGAGCAAAACAAGCTTTGCCTGGCTCTTGAATCCACCAGAACTTCTAGGGTTTTTTTGGTTGGTTTTTTGTTTTTTTTTTTTCCCTGAGGTAAACTTTACCCCTACAGCAGAAGTACTGATCCCTTTATTCCCCAAATTGTGCTTTCTGAATTTAGACTGAGGAGAGTCATACTCCCTGCAGTAGCTCTTGCTTAAAAAAAGGCCAGCCATGATGGTTTCCCTTCATAATCTTCTTCCCTCCATGTCTCCACCCCACCGCCAACCTCCTCTGCCTTAAACATTTGGGTTGATATTTTCTCTGCCTGGTCTCAGGGCTACAGTGATATTAAAAAAGAAAAGTCTGAGTAAAATGAATTGTTCCTTATTGAGGTAGAGTATACAGGGAGAGAAAAAATTATGCCTTTTCCTTGGTATTTTAGCATAAGCATATAGTAAGTCAAAATGGCAGGGTCCATAAATGTCAGAGAGAATTTTATTGGCAGAAAGAGTTAAACATAAAGATATTCAGGTACGATTGTCCTGCCAGTGTCTGAGCCCACAATTATTTATACCCATGGGCAGTCTGACTGTGTCTGTAAGATCACAAACTGGTCTCTCCATGACTTAATCTAAACTTTGAATAGATGGGATGCACTCCATGGAAAGAGAGCTCCTAGATGTCTTTCTTTTTGCATACTTGGTATTTTAATCTGATGCTTTTGAAATCAAAAGAAAGATTTCCATCAAGTTAAATGGGTTCAAAAGTGGGGCCTAACATGAGATTACTTTTTTCATTAAGGACATTATGTTGCATCATTGAACTCAATGTTTTTTTCCATTGACTTCATTAGATGCAAAATTGGCCCCTTAAAGCACATGCCTTGATAAGGCACTTTGTCTTCTGTGACTGCAGTAAAAAAAGCAAAAAAAAAAAAAAAAAGAATCATAACATCCTTATCCTTGCTGTTCCTTATTTCTGTGACATGTTGCCTCTGATATTTCTGCATTTTGAATCATAAGGGCTCTATTCTCACTGGGCTCTTGTCCCATGTTAATCTGATATTCATATAATTTTGCTAGAAAAGAGCCTGTGAATGATCTCTTCCTTCTAATTTATTCAAGACTAACATTCTGCTACTGGCAAACTTGCCTCCATGGTTCCCCTGTCTGTACAGTATAACCAGATGTTTTGTAGTTTGGGTCCCTCTGCACATCATTGTACAGACACTGCAAGTACCTCTTTCCTGCAGATTTCTCCAAGAGCCCTCACAATGGAATACATGAGGAATGTGTGAAAACAGGTCATAAACCAAGCTAAAATGAAATTTAAAAATACAGAAAGTACTTCTTAAAAAGCAGAAGAAATATTATACGGATTTTTGTAGAGCAGATTGGACTGTCATCTGGGCACTATGTGCATAATGGTGCAGTTGCAAAGCCTTGCAAATAGTGAGATATTCATTTAAACTAACTTCTAAATGAAGACATAAAATTATGGGAATAATGTGGAATTGGCTTTGAATCAGTAGTACTTGTATGGTACCTATTACTAACACACTTGTGTGCCTCTCAGCATTGAAGGCATGTTCCCAGCACCACTGTCAAGGAGGAAAATCACTTCTAAAAAAGAAAACTGAAGTGTAAAATCTATGAAGATTTAACATGCAAAACTTTCCATTTGATTTCAGTGCTTAGGTAGGCAATGCTTAAATGTTTAAAGTCTTCTGAAGTTTTGGGTTTGTTGTTCTGTCTAGTGTCACAGATGCATTTGTAGTAGAGGCAGAGTCCAGTGCATCTCAAGTTAGACACTGCTGTGGCTGGGCCAGCCTTTCTTCTTGTGGAGTTTTTCAAAGTTTATTTCCATTCAGAGTGAAGTAAAAAGTGATTTGTAGGAATGGCCATCAGTGTTTTTGACAGAGGGACTTTAGGGGTATAGGGATCCTCTGATTTCTCCTAGATAAATAAGAACCATTATGAAGGGAGAGACAACCTGCTTGAAGTCAGTCAAGGGCAATAGAAGACTGTAATTTTTGCTCCTAATAAAATAAATAAATAAATGCAAACCCCTAGGCCTTTGATACTTGTGAATGCAGCTTGAATTTTCCTCAAAGTTTGAGAGAGTTTCAGTGGGAGGCTCTGAATTGGATACATCTCTGCTTAAAATGAAGAACAGGAACTGACCATCAATTTCTATACATCCTCTGAGCATAGAATTAATGGTTCTATTAAAATGAGACATCCCCAAGAAATTCTATAATAATTGAACTACTTCATAAATTAAGACAAGCAAGCACAGTTGTATAAATACTGGAATGGCTGACCCAGTTATTTGTAGTAAAGTTTTGTCCATTATAGCCTTCAATCCCAACTAGGTGATGACAGAAATTTCTGAATAGCTCAGAAAATAGTTTCTGAAGCATTGGGTGAATATTTTCAGGTGACGGTGTGACATGGAGGGCTACTCTGTTCTCTGCTGCTCTAACCTGGTTTGAATGGCCTGCATCAATCCTTACATTTAATGACAGAAAACTCAGCTTAACCTTGCTGTAAAGTAAGTATTTATACATATCAATGAGAGAAATAAAACACCTTATTGATTTTACATCTGCTTTCACTGTGGTAATTAAAATGTAACTTTGCAGCTTGCAGAATAGTAGTCTGTTTATATTAGATCAAAGAAAAGCTCTTCCACAGACCTTATTTTGTATTCCTGTTGTCCCTTGAAAATTCTTAAATAAATGCAGAAGGATGAGTCCAGTCTTTATAACCTGCTACCCTTTAATTCTGCTAAAAAGACACCTTCCAGTCAGAGGAGCTAATTGTTTGTAATGGTATATTCTAATAATTTCTAGGTCAAATTCAGTGTTGACTACCCTGAAGTTCAATGTTCAGTATAGTTAATGGCTTTGCCTGGATATATGGTTCGGCAGGAGTCTTCTGACAAAACCTCCTTACAGTAACTGTTGTCAGGAGGGTCATCACTACAGCAAATCTCTTCAAAAAAGCAAAGGCCTTGAGAAGGGTACTGTAGACCTTCCGATCCTACCGAATTTGGTGTTAGATCATCACTTTTAGCAGTATGCGACTACTTGGCTGTTTTGGGTAGGATCTACTGGCTTTCTGGATGTATGCAACCCATGTTATCTGGAGCCCGGTGCATTTGCAATTGTTTGTATTGGTGGATCTGGATTGGCCCTGGATCTGACATTAATGTGGGGCACTGGTGTAAGTAGAGCTACTCAACCACGTGGGTGGGGTTTTCAGTCCATCCTTGACAAATTAATATTGAAGAATCCTCTGGAGTTGCCCTTTGCCAAAATTTCCACACCAAAAGCTGTCTACCTTTGGTCCTGATGGATGAAAGGGTTTTCTAGTTAAAATTCACTTTCAGAGGGTAGATTGCTGTATCTTGCACCCATACCTGTTAGATATTTTGATTGAGTAATTTCAGCAACGTTGGAAAATTCTTCACCAACATTTTGTTTTTGCATGTTCATGTGTGTGTGTGTGTGTGTGTAAAGTCAAGCTTTTGGCAGCACAAATAATTTTGAAAAACACAGTTTTCTATGATTTTTTTTTAAACTTTTCTCAGGTTCTCTGGACCTGAATGGCTACGTGATGCATGTAGTTTTCATGCCTTGGATTGCTATTATTCTCTCATCTGTATGCCACAATCAGACGAATTTCCTCATGTAGTTCATGTACAGGCCAGGCGATAGTTTATCCCATGTCACATCAACATTCATGATATGCTTTAACAGCCTCACAAATTTAACACAGATTTAACTGACTCCAAAGAAATAACTGACATACTTTGAATCAGCCCTAACAGAAGAATTTCTGTTTGAATCTCAAGATCCAAAAATCTTGGGAAACTTGAGGTTTGTAGGAAGTAGATTTACACTGGTACCCTTCCACTTCTTCCCACTCCCAGTACAGGTTGATGGAGAGCTATTAGCCAGTTTAACCGTTGATTAATTTAGCTTCCTCTGTACCTTTTATCATTCTTATGTCTGATTAGTCCAAGGCTTGGGATTTGAAGTAGAGCCAAGATTTTAAATCTGGAGCCCTCTTAATTACTTCCTCTCTCTCTCTCTCTCTCTTTTTTTTTTAATCATGTGGTAAAAATCTGATTGTAGATATGTCTACATAGTAGCTCACTGTAGAGATATTTAAGCTAGGTCTAAAAGAGCTAGTTTGGTAGCGGAAGCAGTCTAGCCATAGCAACATAAGATAATTTATATAAACATACACTTACTATACAAAAGTGTGAGCAATTCAGAACATGCCGTATGTATATGTAAGGACTCCATGATATTTGTATTTATGCATACACATCTAAAAACCTTGCTAGTATAATTTAGCAAGTAACACATTTCAAAAGCAGAAAGAGAAAGAAAAACCAGAAACACAATTGTGATTAATCGTGCTCATTATCAACTCAGACTTATGACCTGTGTAAATTTTAGGGCATTTTTTTTGAAGTGTGTGTGTGGTGGTGGATGGGAGGAGGGGTGCATATGTTTGGAATGAGAGATGAAAAATACACTCCTTTCTCTGCCAATAAAATGACCCCTTCCACCCCCTCAGTTTTCAACCTTCCCTCCAAAAGTTAGGTAGATGTCTAAAGCTGGCTAAAGCCTTATTATTTAGTTAACTCTAGGTGGTTTCCATTAGCCTTACAGTACATGCCACTGAGCAGACATACAGTAACTGAATTGTTTCAACTTATCCAAATAACATTGAAATAGACTTAATTGTTGAACTGCAGGAAAGACCATGTGTCTCCAGAGACTATTAGTGTCATTTAAAAGGCTAAATGTATCATAAAACCTGTCTTTAACAGAATAAAATTGTACAGACCAACACAATTTTAGCTAATGTTTTCCACATTTCTTGTAAAAAAAGTCGTTGGCTGTAAAGCAAAGTTCATAACATTTCTAGGAGTTATTTCAGTGCAGCACTAACAAGTTTGAATCTACTATCCTTTTTACTACTGAGCAGGAACTTTGAGGGTAGTCACACTGAAATTTACTAGATTTACTTACAGAACATATTTCTATTTATTGTGAGTAAACAGAGGCTTTTACGCAGCAGAAGATTGAAGAAGACTCTGATTTCAATAGATAAGCATTTTCCTCTTAGGCTGCCTCAACATTTAAGTCCAGCTTTGATTAAAGATGAAAATGGTACTATTTGAGAGGAAAAGTAAAACTGAAGGAGTCCTTGCTGATACAGGTTGTCACTGAGATTTCTTCAGCAATCAGCATTTCACTATTTTGTGATTCTTATTCTGGGATTTACCCCCTTGTTTTTAATTCCAATGTTATGTATGTATTTTGTTGGCTATGTTAAAAATTTTATTTGTATAGAGAAAATGATAAAGGTAGCTGAAAACAGGCAAAAGAGGAAAGCAGAAGAAGTGCATGGGGGAAGTAGAGCAAGAGGCTGAGGAAGAGTAAATAAAAAAGAGAGAATTGCTTTTATGCTATCAAAGAGATTTCTTTGTTCCAAAGAAGTTCAAAATATTAAGGGGAAAAAAATCAAGAAGACAGACAGACAGTGGATCAACCCTCAATAGAAGGAGCAAATCTTTCTATTTATCTGTCTCATCTTTTCATTGGAGTTTTATATCAACTAACAAGGAAGCTATTTGAAATAACTTCTGCTAACATTATTGTTATTTTACAAGTTTAGTCACTTTGTTATTTTACAAGTTTTGTTACTATGGAAATGAATGAAGTAATCTACTCTTTCCATCACAATCACTTACTTTTGAAGAAATCTTTTTAACCTGAAGAGATTTTTTTTTTTTTTCCAGTTAGTCATCTCCAATCTAGGGAACAAAGATATTGTCCCTTTTTTTTTTTTTTTTTTCCTGGAAAATCTCAGAATCAGGATGTAATTACCCATGTAGGAACACTAGTACCTTTCCTGAAAAAGTTAAGAATTTCTTGCAACAGCAGTTACTGTCAAGCTTTTCCCATTAGAGCTATGTGTGAATGGAAACAACTGTAATTTCTTCATTGCTCGCTATTAAAATGAACTTGAATCATGTAACTCTTTTGAAAAAGAGACATTATGATGGCAAAAAATATTGGTTAAGTCTAGCCAGAGTTTGATTTATTTGGTTTTAGTCTTGCGATAAGGAGAGGGTATGTGCTAATGAAGCAGTTCCCGTTTAGAGGGAAATTCATCCAGTAACAAGTCATTGTGCCACTAATTCTTTTTTCATTCCCATTTTGGGAATTTACGTAGTGTCTGGTCTCCTGGCGCTGACCCTCAGAGTGGCCCTGAATTCACCTGTAATGAAGGCAATCCCTGGGAGCACAAACCTAGAGCATCTTTACCTTGAACTAAAAAGACTTACTATTTCCAGGTTATTGATGGGACACTATTGCACAGATCAGCCTACAGATGTTGTATCATACACTGTGCAATTAAATGCAATGGAGAGATCTCCCCACACCTCTGATGCAACAAAGCTTATAGAATGACATGGCTAATCTGAAACTTTCGGGTAGGATTGTTGCACTAGTATGGTGCTAGACACAAACTAAAAGGTCTAATATGTGTCCATGCAGCATTTCTATTTCTGATCTGTAAATTTGTTCAAGCTCTGCTTTGCCAGTTTGCCTTTCAGGTCTGAACTGGCTGTATTTAATTGCAATTCATAAGACGATATTATGGTTTGGTATGACCAGAAGCACGAAGCACAGAGTCCAAGTTACCACCCTCTTACAGATTCAGGTGACTGTAGGAAATCCTCGCAGTCCCACTGTGGCATATTGGATGATGGAGTTTAAGTCACTGGCAGCCTCTCCCTGATAGACCTGGTGTAGGAAGAAAGTATGGGATGGTAGGGTGGGTCTGTGCCTTTCCTAAAAGTTAAGTAACTGGTACTGGATTGAAGTTGTACTGATTTGTTTTCAACCCTTTTAGACTTTGAAAAAACAGATTTCCAAAGCCTGAAATATCACTCTTTCTCAAGTTATGGCAGCATTACTGAGAAGATTCAAGGTATGTGGAAAGCTAAGCAATATGCTTTTTTTTCCTCTTTAATTTAACCTCTGTTTTGAAGACTGCAAATCCTACAAGCATTGACCACAGCTATCCAAATAGAGAGAGAGGAATAAATGGATTTTTCCCATATTTCATAGGTAATTTGCACAAAAAAGTCCACCCTCCCATAAACAAGATCCTAGGCCTTTGTAAGCATGAAATTATTTTTCCTATCCAGGTTCCAGTACTTTGATAAGGACTTCCCTGTTTGTTTCTTGCTCTTAAACATGAGGGGGGAAAAAATGACATAGATAATTTTTTTCTTGTTCCTTTTTATTGATGATAAGAGTAAATATTCTCATATGGGTGGGAAAGTTGACCAAACTAACAAAAAACACCCTCAAAATTTTCCAAAAAACATATTGTAGGAATATCAGTTTTTAAAGTGTGCATTGATTTTAGTGCAGTCACTACCTATGAAGCAGAGATGTGAATCTCTTGGAAGTAAATGGATACAGTCCTGAGGTAGTGGGACATGGAAATATATTGAAATGATGACGTAACAAATGACAAAATTCTGTTAATAAATACATTTATTGGGTATATATAGGGGTCTATTGAGTATAGATAAGAGTCTGAATGCATTCCATTTCTATGAGTGAAGTAAAACTCACAGTGGACGTTACACATTATTTTTTGTCATTTAGCAGCTGAAAAAGACATTTATATGATTTGCCCAAGCTCACGTGGGAAGCAACAGCAAAGCAAAGAATAGAAACCATCTACTTAGACTCTCATTTCCACATTCTTCATAGATGACCTGAATTGGGACTTATTTTAGTATAACCATGACAAATGTAATGTGCAAAACTAATGAAATTTAAATTAAAAAAGGACTGACTTAACTGTCCCCTGACCTTTCATGCCTAAATGGAGTCTCATTCTAATACAAAGTGATAATTGTCCAGTGTTGGTCTTGCTACTTCCTTCCTGATGGGATTGAAAAGATGCAACTAAACCTACTAATTTATAAATTCTGCAAAATTAGGGTAGATAAGGTACAGCCTTGACTGGTAGCAAGTAGCTAAAAAGATACTGTTGACAGTCTGTAAAACCTCCTTCTCACTATGCCCATTATGCAGTCTTCACTTGTGTGAGGGGTCCTATTTAACCTGATGAGACCACTCAGCATAAGCCCCAAAAAGTTGCAGGATCGGGCCCTACCAAGGTTAAATAATTTTGTGTTCTTCATTGGGCATACAAATTCTCTGAGAATTACTGCAAGAAAATCAAATAATGGATTTCTACATTTTCAGCACATGTCTTGAGCTGATTAGCACAGAATCTAATTTGCTCTAATCAGCCCAAGGTGGATAGAATGTGAAACAGATGACCTTACTGTTTAAGAACAGGTAATTCTGTTTATTTGTGGTGAATAATGACATTTTCCTACTGATGAGTATTCACCTTGCCCCTTAGATTGTATCAGGTCAGTGCTGAGAATAACTGGTGCAGCAAGTTTGAATTCCCCTGTACTACATAATAGGTAACTTTTCTGTCACTGCCAATTTGAACCATATCCATATATGAAAAACAAAACTTAGGCTCCTGGTAGATATAACAATTTTTAATATCCCCAGCTGGAGATAAAGTTTCCACTAGTATAGCATGCAGAAGGAAGTATGCACAGGTCTGTAAAACAGCCTCAGAAAGAGAATTTCTGAAAGGGAAAAACCTTTCCTTTCCCCACGCTTAGAATTATTAAAAGTACATGCCCCAGAAACACAACCTGTGAGTAAAGGTGCTAGCTGAACCGATGTAAGATAAAAATCAAAGCCTTCAAGATTGAAAATGTGTCTGAAAACAAATTATTCGTAGCTGAGATCTGACTTGGGCAAGGTCTACATAGGTAACTCATTCTTTACTTCTGAAGTGCCTTAAACCAGCAAAAAATGGTAACTTCAGTATAAGGGTCATTAACTAAGGTAAAACCTGAGTCAAGTACTTCAAATTTGGCCACCTGAGAATACTGCCTAGTGCTCAAAACCAGATTCCTGGCCCTCTGGTAATGATCTACAAATATATAAAATAAAAGCACTCCAGTACTGAGAAGGAGTATCTCCTCTTTGCCCTTTCTCTGAAAGCTGGAAGCTAAGCTGATGGAAACATACTATTTCATTAACACCCCACACCCCCCCCCCCCCCCCAAAAGTCTTAACCTCTGTTCCAGCACTTTTTTGGATGACTTCTGGCTGTTCTCAGTCTGCTGGGCTCTGTTGTTGGGGAGGAGGTAGGGATGCTGGGATAATAGACATCAAAGCCAGAATTAGAGAGGCAGCAGTGGGGAGGTCTTCAAAGAGAACTACTCAGCTGTAAAGGATAGATATGAATCTGGGAGCCTTGATCCCAGGACCAGCGAGAGCTTAAGATTTCTTGCTTAAAGGCACAGCCATACAGGCACAGCCTTGGACTGGTAGAAACCAGGTAAGACTCAAGATTTTCTTTAGGGAAGAAAGCCGCGTGTTTACTTTTGCTTAAGCAAAGCTGAACAGTTGTAAGTGCAGGTAAGAGGTTTACTTCCTCCCTGACATATTTGCAAAAGAAAAAATGAAGTGCCTTTTCTCCTTCTAGATAAACAGAGCAATGAAATCTTATTATCAAAAGTGATCTGTTCTTATAACTCCGGGGAAAATGCCACGTTATTTTTTTGTTAATAGGAGTAACCACTTTCTGGTACTTGGGGCTCAGCACTGCTAGCTGGTGCCTGCCTTCCTCAGAGAGTTTCCAGTAATGTTTTTTGCAAAACTCTTTTCCTGAGTTCGAGCTGCAATTAGCATGGGCTTCAGTCAGTTCTGTGGAGATGTCACTCCACATAACGCTACGGGCTTCATGCTGCAACATGAAGATGTCACTTCAGATAGCAGTGTGGGCTTGAAGTGGCAATGCAGAGATGTCACTTCTCTATTATGAACTGCTGCAGGAGAACCTGTCCTTTTTGATGGAGCTGGCCCAATACTTTGCTAATACCCTCTTGATGTCCCTCTCAGTGGGCTTGACTTCACTGGAACAGCATGACAAGTTAAAACATGTCCTTGAGAAGTCATGTTAACTAATGCAACAATGACCGTGACTACACAGTGTGTCTAGGCAGGGACAAAGTGTTTTTTCAATCACGGAAAAACCTTACTGTAGTGAGAACTGACTCAGAAGTTGTTGCTGGACACAACTTATCTCTGTCTGCAATGACCGCAAGCCCATGGTCATCATTGTGTCAGTTAACGTAGCTTCTCAAGGTCATGTTCCACACTGCTGTAAATTTTGAAGGAAGATAAAGGGGCATCAGGAATTTATTTTCTTTCTAGATGCCTCTTTGGCTCAGTTAACCTTTAACAATGGTCTCTTCTTAAGTGGCTAAAACAATAAAGAACAATGCCACAAAGCTAAGAACATGAATCATAAGTTTCAGGCCAGTCTGAACAGTTGAGTCTGTTTTTCACTTCAATATTCTAAACAAAATAAAAGTCTGTTGATAAAAAGTGCCCATACATCTTGCCATCTAAATTCTGAATTTCAGGTATTCCAGCATTTGCTGTGGGTAGAATAAGATTTCTAATGAAAAAAAAATTGCCCAACATGCTTTTCCCAGTTAAATGCCATATGTGATCCTACAAGTACAAATGACGTTTGGTAGTGCCCCCTTTTGTAATTGCTTTAAATTAAAAAGCAATTAGAAGCCCACTAATTTCAGACTAGACCCATTGGGTCAGGACTGAGATCACCGATAGAGCAGTCACAAAGTATGCATTACACATCCCTCCTTCCACTAAGGCCAAGTTTATATTGGAGGTAGGTCAGTAATTCCTACCACTGTCAGTGGCAGCCTTTTAAGGCGGCCCAAGGACACACGCAGCGCTCATTCATCCTTTGGCAGGTGCCGGTAGTGGGGACAAATTTACCTTCCATCATTTTGCTACTTGTGAGGAATAGGAATCTTGGACCTTCATAAGGTGGCGTGCGCCGCGAGTCCCTGAAGCGGCGGGTTTTTGGGGAACGGAGGTCTCAGACACTCGCTGCCCTACGTGAGGCAGATGGGAGGGCTACAGCCGCCCCGCTGTGCTTCTGCACATGCCTTCACCACCCTTCACCCGGCATTTCCCCCCCCTACCTGGCGTCCTGCTACTGATACACGTCTTCTCTCTGTGTCACTGATTACAGAGAGTTTATTTAACCAGAGAAGAGAGAAATGATAATGAGATTACTGAGCATCGCTGATTGCCTGCTCTAGCTGAAGGGCACTGCGGATGACCTGGCCTGCTCGGTCCGCGGGCTGGGGTGGCCTCAGCTCCCTGGTACAGCTCCTGCCAAGGCTCTCCTCAACAAGCACCATCGGTAACCCCGGAGGTGAACTTTCTTCACAGAAAGGCTCTTCTGGGCTTTTCCCAGGGTCCAATTTTTCTTGGCATGGCTTCCATTTTTTTTTTTTTTTTTCCAGAGAAGCTGTGCAAACTTTTCCTGAAATGATCTTCCTTTGCCTTCTGGCTGAAGAGTATGACTGATGCCTTTTCTTCCCCAGTGCAGTGGTACATCTGTGGCGTAGAGAGACGAGGTAACCAGCTGTCATGTCAGGTTTCCTGAACGTACTTGCATGTCATTTCTCACTTGTTGGTCTGTATCAAAGCAGAGTGCCTCTGCTGCTAGCTTCATTGCACATTACGGCTAGAAAATCATTTCATTAAGGCTGAAAAAAGTGTTTTAGTTAAGTCAAAATCAGTCTATTCCTGCATCTGTTATCTCTGCTTCTCCCTTAGACAGGCTGATGATAACACTTATCCTTCTCTTCTCTCTTGCCTTCTTTTCTACATCAAAGATACTAACTACTGTGTTCTTTAATTTAACAGCTTCTGCAGCACAAGGGAGAATAACTTCATTTTATGAATAGTGAATCCTTGTATAATGTCATCTTCACATAATCTCTGTTTTGCTGCTCTGAAATAGATTTTATTTCAGTAAATGTGCAGACCACCACTACAGTGACACCGTACTGACTAAAGAAAGCGGTGTTACAAGTATAATTATCTTGTTTTAAAGCGTGCTACTGAGGTGTACTAATTATTCTGTTGTTCTAGCTGCCTAATCAACAGCTCTTTGGTTGCTTATTCCTCCCACAGAGAATGGTTTTACCTGAGGTCACCACCATACCAACCAGCAACTGTAGGCATTGTAGCCAGACCAGAGGCCGTGACACTTATAAATAATTGTCATACTGACAGTCAGGATACACATTATAGTATAGGCATAGTTAGGGTAGAATTCGTATTTGCTTGCCTTGAACCCAGCCAGAAGCATAGTAAAACAGTGTAGCCAATAACACACACACACACATATATATATATGTAACACTCATGGCATAACCAAACACAACGTGTAAGTATTTCATTGAAGTATATGAACAATGTGTCCACCGAAGAGTAAACAAAAACTTGTGTAGTTGCAAGTAGGAAGTGTGGGAAAACATACAAACAGCAACTCAAGTAGCAGAATTTGCAAGATAAAGAACAAAGAACAAGATAAGCACGAGGCACAGCAAATAGGCAGGATATCCTACTGAATACGCAAGCATCAGAGAAGGATGACTGGCAAAGCCAAAAACAAGATAAGCAGCATTGGGAGCAGATGCGATCCCCTTTTGGAAGAGAAGCAAGCTGCAAAAAGCATCAGGCATCCAGAGGAACTTTATGCATAAAAGGGCTCTCACACCTGATCACGCTGACCTCCTCAAGCATCAGCCGCTGAGTACCGCAGCCACTGGTGCATCAGGTCCATGGTATTGCATACTTACAGCTAATTCAGGATATAGTGGACTAATAGTTTTGTGTATGTAAAGCTACGTGATGATAATTTGTAAGAAATAACCACTGGCACAAACTAACTCATTAATGAATGTCAGTCTACTAAAGTTTTATTTTAAAGTCAGTTTATCAGTCTTCTAAATACTCCCATTACAGCAATTTCCAATTCCCTGACTGATTTACACACACACACACACAGTTGCAATAATTTTACAAAGAAATTTAATCACAGTTATCATGTTGAACAGCGTGGCCAATTCGTACTTCACATCAGAAGAGGGCAGAAAATGAGAATCTCTCTCCTTCCTTGTGACAAAGCTAGAGTTGGTCACTGCCAGCAGCTCTCTGTCTGAAGCAGGATGTATAGATATACACTCTACATTGCTGACCAATAAAATACACTGCCTCGTGGAGCTACCTTGTTCCTATGGCTTTGAAACACTCAAGGGAAATATGCCACTGCTGCAAAGATGAGTGATGAAGCAGTTAGGTTCTGTTTATGTGAAGTTTTGATTTTTTTAATAACTTTTTTTTACTCTTTTAGAGTATGTAGAAATGCGTGCAAAATAACTACAGACTATAACATATCTAGAAGCCTCTGAAGTATTTGTTTAAATTTTAAATGCTGCATCTGCATCTGCGCTGCAGTTTCAGATATTAAACCCTGATGTATGTTTTGAATCCCTACAAATTACGCAATTTCTTTTCCTTTCCTGCTGCTTCTCCTTTCATACTACTACTATCAGCAAGTTTCTTTATTGCATACCAGGAGTAATACTGATTTCATCTGCAAAATTCAGGCTAGTCACAAGTTAACTCATCATTAAGAAAAGCTTTTTCTATGTTCATTAACAGAAGAATAGTAGCAAGAGTTCATGTAACCTTGACTATCATTTTGCTTTCTTCTCTTTCTTATTTTATACCATCTTTTTAAGCTGTTAGTCAAGATCCTCACCTAATATAAAGTGATGTCACCCCATTGAAACCTTGACTAACACCAGGCTCAGAAACCTTCCTCCTCCAGATCTCCATGGCCACGTCCAGATTTGTAGCTAACATGATTGTCAGCACTTAACAGGAAAACATGTAAAATCCACATGAAAATGTTAAAATCCTCGGATAACATGAGTTTGTCCTGCCTGCCTCATTTGAAAAGTGTTGGTATGTATGTGAAAGTTTTAGTCGCACTCTACTAGTGCCAGCCTTATTATGTGAAGATATATAAAAAGTACTACAATTTTCATGTCAATCAATTTTTTTAAATTGTTGTTATTACTTTTTTTATTTTGATAGATTACCTTGATGCAGAATCCATGCTTTGAAACTGCAAGACTCTGTGGAGTTGGAATGGATCCACAGGAACTACAGCAACTGTGCAACCAGGTACAAAACATGTTAAATGCTGCAAACTGTTCCAGTCTTTGGTCCTGCTGTGTAATTGAATCTTTGGGCTGTCCTGAATGCTTGCAAAGGCCAGAAATAACTGGAGCAAGAAAGTGCAAAAGAAGAACAACTGTCATGGCACTTTTTCTTTCAACTTTCTGCAAAGAGGCTACCGCGCCCTTCCTCATGGGCATGATTTGCCCATGGCTGCCTGTGCAAGTTATGAGCAGTTGGGCTTGCGTCCGTAACATCCAAAGCTGTTAGGGTTCAGGTGAACATGAGAAATATTACTAAACCAAAATTACTTTCTGGTCTAGAGTGAATCAGTTATGTCTAGTCTGGTAAATTGGACACGGTTAGGAATATTCTTTGGGATGGAGGCTGGCTCCCACGGCCTCAGTGACTGTTTGTGAACTGTCTACTGGTGAGCCTCCAAAACTGGGTTCCTGGATGTGAACTATGGCACAAGGTCCTTGGAGAGCAAACCATGCCTGGAAAAGACTAAGAGAGGTTCTGGCTACTTGGAAGAGGCCACATGGATATCAAGAAATGTTCTAATAATTCACCAGTGTAGACATATGAACCTTTTACTAACTGAGAACATCATCAACCGTGCTTGAATCTCAGCTACTCACCCAGCCTTAATGACATGATTCCTTCAGAGGACAGAAATTTTTAAATTATTTTGATATTGTATCTGTCTGTGACTTTAAAACCAGTGATGCTGTTATATGCAATGACAGTTTCCAAGTGCTTGAAACAAACATTTCCCAATGACTCAATAATATTACCTGGCTACAGTATGTCCTGCTGTGTATAGGTTTTCACATTGCCTGCTTGCCATAGTTTCTACATTTCATTGTGTGACATTACGGACACTGTAGATTCTTTCTACCCTCTTGGACTCATGAGGGGAAGAAATATTATGAGATGGATGCTATTTTTTGAAAGGACTTTAAAAATGTATTTACTTTTATAAATAATGCTGTATACTTATGTTAAAAAAAGCAAAACAAGGCGACAAACTTTATGAAATGCAAATAGTAAAGTTTGTGATTAGGCTTCAATCCTTTAAAAAAAGCATGTCACAGTCTTGGCTTGGCCGGGAAGGCAGACCTCTATACATACAAAATAATTCACAACATCTATACTGCAAGGGCTTTTATACTTTATGCTTGATTTATACGGTCAAGAAGTAACTGAGATTAGGCAGAGACTGTGCTTGTCCAAAGCATATGTCCAAGTATTTTCCCAACCTCTAGATTGCAATTCAAATATTAAGGTGATCAATTATTTGTGTTTATTTTCTTCCTAGCAATATCGACTCCCAAGTAAAGAAGTGGAATTTTAGGAAAAAAAAAAATCTTAGATACATTTTACAGATTATCCCTTGCCTTTTTTATTTCTGTGTTTCCTTTATGCACACTATAAAATTGATTATTGATGGGCTAAATGGCATGTAAAATCCACTTTGAATTCAAATAAGTATGAATTTGGTATACATTTTTATGTATTTTCTGCATTTCCCAAGATTGGAAGAGAAAATACATATATTAAAAATACATATATTAAATACATAAATACATATATTAAAAAATGATGTAACTATTGCGGTAGCATCTTAAGGCCTGAGTTATATTAAGGGAGGCAGTTTATAAACATGTAACAGAGTGACAGCCTTTCTCCTTAAGGGTTACAATCTAAGTATTAGACAAGATGCAACTGTTTGCTACAAGAAATAGACAGGGCAAGTGTTTCATATCTATTGGTTTGAAGTGGCAATTCTTATTCAGAAAAACTTCCACTGAAATTAAAAATTCAGAGGAAGCATTGTCTGATGAAGGTGTATGAGATCAGCTGCTTTTTTTTATTTGAATATCACTAGGAAGCAAAGGCAACTGGCTTTATCTTGCTAGGAAGTAAGATTCCGTTATCAGAAAATGTCTAGTTTTGACTCCTGACCAGCAGTATTTAGATGTCTTTTGATATGATGTGTTAAGTGCATCTGGAATTCTTGGCTTAATCTCCAAAGAATTAGGGGTTTTCCTATTATTGTCACTGCTCTCCTTCCAACAAAAATGAATTTAACTTAATTTTTTACTTAGTTAGTTTATCAAGTAAACATGTTTGGGATACAATTTCCTTTATAATCAATGAAGCGTGAGTTTTTTTCCTTCCAAGCTCTCCAAAGGTGAACTTTTTATCATATATTTTTAAACTTTCAGAGAAAGGGACAATTTTGATTACCTGTAAACAAAGTCACTGACATATTCCACACTGCAATAAACCTGACTCTCCTATGAAATTTGAAAACATTTTGCAATTTAGTCATTCTCGTCTCTTTGGTTAATATGATTTAATTTTGTGTACAAGGAGGTTGTGCTCTGTTTGCAGTGAATTCTTGCACACTTCTAAGTCTCTCTGGTAGCACTCCTGTGATCTTAAAAAGAACTCAAAATTCATTCCTCATATCCAGCTTCTCTCTTTACTGAGCTTTTTTTATATATATTTTTTTTTTGAAAGTTAGAAAAAGACACTAACTTTTGTGAGTCACAATCTGTTCTATACAGTAATAAATTATTGTATAGTTTTTGATTATGATTCATTGCCCTGGCGAAAGAGATTTTAAAAGTACAGGAATATAGTATAGCTTTATTTCGCTAATACAGAAACTCCTAAATTACTGTAAACCCAGGTACCCTTTACTATGTTAAAGGAACATCAAATTTCAGCTTGAGATACAAATTATTAAAAAATTATTTTAATGTAGTTTCAGATTTTTCCATACTTGTGACATTATCACTCATTTTGTGATAAATTATGTTTTTCTTAAAGGCCTAATTGTTTTTACCAAATTATCTGAAAAGCTTGGTTTTCATTAAAAAAATGTGATGCTTCTAAACCTCATGATGGTGAAAAAGCTTGGTGACATGAAATGTAAAGGTTTCAACCTCACCCAACAAGAAAATCTTCTGATTTTAAGTCAGTGTCTTGGTTTATAAGCATGTACGTTTGCCAATACTAGTTCCTCAATCTGTCCTGGAGCAGCTCTGCTAGTGTTTAGTTTTGAAAATCAGATTTTCCAATTTGACAAACATTTTCCTTCCCTTCTGCTATGTGAAAGACCCACACCGACAAAAGAATTTTCCTACATGGGCAAAACAGTGAAGCTGAACGCAATACTGTAAAAAATTGGGCAACACATTATATCAAAACATATTTTTCTTTATTTTTTTATATATAGCATAAATAAATGTGTTTTTTTAATATAACGATAATAGGTAAACAAGCTGGACATGGATGTATCATTCTATTTTGTTTATGTTGACTGTGCTCACCAAAGATCTGTACATGAACATAGCAAATTTCATATAGTTGGCAGTAAAGCAACTCTAGACACTGGAGATGGAAGAATCCATTGTGTCCTCTAGGGCCAGCCTAGTCCTTTGATAATAGGGGAATACTGCAGGGAATAGTACTTGCAGGGAATATTATGGGGAAAGCTTGCACTTGCTGGGTCAGAGTGGAGAAACTCTATTACACTTGCAAAAACTTGGCTTTTGACATTGAAATGCGCATTTGTGATTTAATGGCGTAGAGGGCTGATTTGTTGAATAAAATCTGAATTTTTGCGTAATCCATTTTGAAGGATCAAAACCTACCCATTGTATTCAGTAAGAGTTCATATTTTTTCCTGTGTCATTTTAACCCACAAATGGATGATGAGATTTAGCCTGTTGGATTTACCTGCTGACTTCATGGATTACCTGCCAGATGACTGTCATCTTGTCTTGCAAAGCTGTTGTGTGTCTGTTTTGGTTTTGAGTTTTGTCAATACTGACAGTAGTTCCATGACAATAAGCCTTGATCAGCAATTTTCATGTTCAATTTCTGTCCTAACAGATGTGGCTTTGGAGTCATTATTTGAAATCTGATGGGCTGGCTGCTGCCAGAAAATGCCTTTCTGCTTACCTGGAGGATTTAGTCAATTTTTCTAAAGACTTTAAACTTTCTTCATTAAAGGGAAACCATCAACTTGCCATATGAAAACTTTGCCACTACAGTTGCCTCCAGATACCTCCTAGATTAGTAAAGGCTGAGTTGAAAAATTAAACAACTTTGTGTTTTAGAGAATGTCACTCTTCTGTGGCTCCCTGGGCAAGAGAGTAGGCAGTGGCAATAGCAGCAAATTCCAGGTGGTAGAAGGAGCAAGAAATGCAACAAGCTGTGGCTGCACAGGAAGAAAAGACTTTAAGACAGATAAAAGTCCTGAATATAGTATGATCCAGAAAATGCCTTAAGGTCACTCAATACTCTTGGAAAAACCTACTCTGGCATCTCGTTTAAGGGTCAAGCATCCTTTTTTTTAAAATAAATCTTGAAATCTGGCTGTTTTGAAGATAATGAAAAGAAAAAAAATTGATTAATATTGGAACTGAAAAGTTGCTAGCTCTCAGCGTAGCTAGAAAGATTTTGTTAGGATTTCTCATTTCTCTCATACTTTCTTTCTTTTGACCAGTGTTAAAATATCCTTCATAATGAACTCACAGACCTTCATTCTTGTCTCTTTGACTTACTCTGTGAGTGTCTTTCCCCACTGATACAAATTTACCGATTATTTGAATTGGTAGGAGGGAGGGAAGGTGTTTAATTGTGCAATTTTGAGAGGACTCAGTGGGTAAGAAGACTCAGACCCTGGCAGGAGGAGTAAGGATGCAGGGGAAGGGAGGTGGTGAGACAAGCACCCATCTGCTTTTGCAGTGAACCTCGTTTTATTTGTTTCACCAGGGCAATGCCACCCCCACCATAGCACTGATTCAGCTCTCAGAAAGTTTGATTTTCTGCTGAATAAGATCCAGACACTTTGGACTGTATTGGTTAGATTTTTCATTTCTTTACTTGGACAAAGATATACAATGTTTAGGGATTATGTTTTTCCTTTTTCAATTGCAACCTATATACTTCATTGCCTAAGTGCTACTTTAGCATCAATTGCAAGAATATAAATAAAAAGCACCACTCTGTATTTGTTCATCTAAGACCTTGAAAAGCAGTAAATCAAAATCCTTTCTTGGTCTACCTTCAGTTCTCATGACAGGACCAATACATTTGGACTGCTGCAACTTATTTAGATGATGTTTATCAAGATGGTGGATTTAAAACACATAGCAGCTTTTTTACAGCAAAGCTGATTACTATTTTATGTGTCTAGCCCCATGGCAAAGTGGACCTTAAACATTTCCCCCTTCTGAGCAAGTTTACTCTGTGGCTCGTGACAGGGACAGTCTCTGTGTTCCCGGGAACAGCTTGGGTGTGCGTGCTTTTATTGCCCTTTAGAAGAAGTGAGATTTTGTCTCTCCTGGCCTTTCCCCAACACAGTGAACTCCAGGTTCTACCTGCTCTTGAGAGGTCAGTGAGAGAGAGGTGCCAGGGCATGGAAAAAGAACAGTATTCCCCATCCTAGGAAATTAAGCAGCACGCCCTTTTTCCTCACAGAGGAAAATAATCTAATCAGCACTGTAGATTGACAGCCGCAATTGAGTTACCTTGCCTAAAAGCCTGATTCTGCCTCGCTCTGTAGACTGGATAGCACAGGACTGCCACTGTCCCAGGTAAGGACCCCAAAAAGTTTAGGGAAAAGAGGCTTTTGGTACACACACACATCTTTCTGGGGGGAAGCCAAAGTGAAAAAAGTAGAATTTGGATTCTGTCAAAAGACATCAAATGCAAAGCACAGAGCATGCTTAATGCACCAGGGAGAAAGCGCAGGCTACACTCCTGCATCTAAGAGTTAAATAGTGATTACTCTTTGATCCTTGAAAGTATTTTATTCCCATTCTGACTTTTGCAGCTAGTCCCCCTTTTTTTAGGGCATGACTTTGAATGCAAGTTAAATCTTTGAAAATATGTCAATGAATTTCAGCACTCAGATGTGTAATTAATCTTCATATATCTCTGGTAGTAATGCAAACACACCTGTAGGATGTTTTCCATTGAAAACACAAGGAGAGAACCTGTAATAAATCTCAGAGTGATAGCTTTATCGTGACTGACAGAGCTGCTGGAGGCCTCTTCTTTATGAGTATAATTTTGGAGTATATAAAGGAGAGATTGATTTCCTCTGACCACTCTCTTTTCCTTAGTATTTATTCCTAGTCTGTACAACCCACCCTAGTTTTTATTTTACAAAAAGACCTAACACGTGTGACTTGATTAAAACAATGATTCCCATACTGCATTTCTATGAGTCAGCGCAGGCCAACGTGAACACAATTTAATTTTGTACTTCACGAGTCCCACAGCTGAGTGGTGCGCATGATTTATCAGGGATTTGCAGCTCTCTTCCTTGTCAAGACTTGTTCTTCTGGATCCTTTGGAAACAACAGTTTAACCTTTTGAACTGAGCCAGTACCTACTAGCTGGAGAGGATGAAGCGCTTTGAGGAAGAGGCTATGGGAGTAATGAGATGTGACTGTGAGATGAGCCTCTCACAGCTACGTGACAACGTACAACAACCTCACATCTCGTGCTAAAAAGTGGCTGTCATTTTGATCTGCATGAAGTTTAGCGTTCTGTGGATTTGAGCCACTGTGTGTGTGTTGAGCCAAGTCTTTCTTTTAAAGGGAAGAAGTTCTGCTGATGTCCACAGGGCCACTCAGCAAGTGCAAAGGCAAGAAATTGGCTCCGTGACTAACCCTCACAGCATTCATTTGGTACGTATCATTAACACATTTTACTGATAGGGAAATTAAAAGCTAACATTTTAAACAACTTGCTTAAGATGTCCTTGCCTTAAGATGAATCCCTTGCACCATGCTGCCCCTAAATACTTTTCCTTTTTACAAATCAGATGTCCTTGAAAATTGGCAATTACCTGTTCTCTTAAATACCCCTCCATTATGAACTGTGATGATTCTTTGTTGTTTATTTATTCAGTGGGATGACTAGGCAGTAATTCTCCATGGGACAGAGAAAATGAGAGTTAATGGGAGTTTACCAAATATATTAAATGAAAAATTTATGGAAATGAGAGGCCCTATAGAACAAAGAACATCTTTCTCCTTGCTTGTGCTGCTTTCTTCTTGCCCAAATCCACAATAGGACCTTTTCTCTGCTGTTTCTTTTATTCAGAATCAAAACAAAATGAGGACAACACAGCTTGACCACAGCAGAGATACATGTCTTCATTTCAGTTCATCACATTTCAGTGCTGTGTCAAAAAATGTGTTAGAGACAGAAAGAGATTCAGTCTAGCTGAAGTAGAGATACCTCACTGCCCATAATTGCTTTCTGTAATCGTTAGTCCCATTAAAAGTATTAATGAAATAAGGAGGTTGTTTTGTTGTTTTTTTTTTTTAAAGTGTGATGTAATTCAGTGCCAGCTGGCTGACCAAGAGCCTGGGCTGGGCTATATCTGTCACTCTCTGAATAGGAAGAACAGATCTTTTATTTTTCTTTCTTAAATCCTTGTATGCTTGGCTGTACCAGACCAGGCAGATTGCTTGAAGTGACTGGCTGCCAATGTAATTTGTGTTGGTAAATAAATATAAAATGTTGGGATCTTTCAAAGATGGGCTTGGGAGGCAGTGACTGATGCCAAGCAGAGTGCAGTCATTTCCTGAGCAATAAAACTGCTCTATCAGCTTACCTTAAGCTTAATTTGCACAAACTCCATTTGTTGTGTCCCTTCATAAGCAAACCTGTTAAACTGAAAAATCTCCTGTGGCTATTGTGTAATGTCAGGCTCACCTGGACCCTTCTCACCCAGTCTAAATAAAGGGCTATCCTCAGCCCTGTCCCATAAGGCTTGCTTTTTGTCTTCCTGTCAATCAGCTTACTGATGCTGGTTAGTATATGTGCCGGTTTTGGCTGGGATAGAGTCCATTTTCTTTATAGTAGTGTCCTGGTTTCAGCTGGGATAGGGTTAATTT